>NW_010248032.1:0-45179 GCF_000690775.1 Eurypyga helias
GGCCCTTTGCCCGGCAGCGCTCTGGGGGCTCTGGGGCTGTTTGGCTGGGCGAGGGGAGGGTCGGGCCTCGCCGTTGTCCCCCGGGCTGTGGGCCAGGCCGAGCTGGAGGCGCCCAGGGACCTGCGAGCCGCAGAGGGCAAAGCGCGGGCATCTGTAGTTGACGTAACTTCTCATTTTGTTCAGCTAGCGCTTCACTTCCGAAACGAGTTGGTGCTACCGAGCATGTTAAAAAGTAACGTACTGTAGACTTGTAGAACTTAATATTTTGTACAACAGGATTTTGGGGTACTTAAGGTTCACGTGAATAAACATTTTTGCTTTAAAAAAAAGTCAGATTTTTTTTGTGGTTCATAATAATGCTGGGGCAAAGGTAAAATGCTATGGAATGTATTCGCTGGTTGTTAATATTAAATGCATAAAATTTGAAGGAGTATAGTCTGAGGAATGCAGTGTATAGTAGGAGGGTAAGAAGGCTCTTACTCATCATAGTTTTCCTGGTACAGTGTGGCAGGGCCTTAAGCTGTTTCTTTGTGGTTCTGTAAAACTAAATTGATATGTGTTGCGGGGCAGCTTGAGAATTAGAAGTATTTGTAAGTAATAATTTAAAGCTCTTTTTAAATACTAAATACTGTCTGCTTAATACAGGTATATATAGTTCTGTTAGCCAGTACAAAAAACAATGAACATGCAGGTTAATTCTTTTGGCTGAGTTCAGTTGCATCTGTTTTGTATCAACTGATGAACTGTTCTTGCAAACCTATCCCCTGTCTTCTCTTTCCGGGAGAATCCACTGAAAGTTTCAAGGAATTATTTCATGTCAGCAGTAATGTATTTCTGGGACTCTGTAGCTAATGCCATGGCTTAAGCAGTGTTTTTCTTGGGCAACCTCAGCTGTGCTGCAGGTCATGAGGAATATTCCTATACTAAACAGAAGAGTCAAGGCCGTGTCCCATATGCATAATTAAATTTAACATAAATAATGCAGGTTCAGTGATCTAGCAGTAGTAGAATTCATAGGACCACTGTGTTTTTTCTCTGTCTTACCTCAAAAATTATTTGAAACATGCATTTTTTTTTTTTCCTCTTTAGCAGGTGGGAAGAATGAAAGGAAGGGGAGATGAAAGAATGTTGAACCTTTTTGTTTGGCTGTATGATGGAAGGAAACAGGACAGAGAACCTCTGCAATAGATCATTCGGATGGCTTCAGGGACAAGAGAATGATGCTAAACCATGGCTCTGGAAACTTTCTGATTGCTTTTCTGCTGCTGAAAAGTCTTTGCCTTGCAGTGCGAAAACGGTAATTACTTTACTGAAGCATGGTTGATAGCCTGGTACAGAGCAGTGTAACTAACTGCAGTGCTACTGCTGACTGAAAGGGGGCGACTGAGGAGGGGAGAAAGTGGTACAGCAGTTACCATGGGAAATCCACTTAAGGCTTTAGTTGTGTTCACAGCGCTTTCGTCAGTGTTGGTGAAAGCAGGCAAGTTGCTTTGCTTGACAGGCTTTATGCTCTACAGCTCTGTTTAGGATAACAAACTGGCTGCTTAAAAAAATGTACGTCAGCTTCTTTAAAGCTCTGAAGTTATTGCTGAAGAGTAGAGCAGGGAAGTAGTCTTCACACTTCTAGATTTTTATCAATTTAGTTTGGAGGCAAATACAGTATTTTTTACATTGTTACTATTTAGTAGTCACAGCAATTGTGGATGGTGTTCTTCATGAATGTCTAATTTTTCCTTGTTTCCATTTCTTCAAATGCTCCTGTCCTGTAACTGTGTATGATTCTGTACATGTAAGATGCAAAGTGCCGAGGAATAGTACCACACAATGACTGTCTTGAGCAAGCAAGCTCCAGCTGTTGTGACACTCATTCATGCATGTTCAATCTGACTTTCAGTGACAGAAATGGGGAACAGATAAGCATGTATCCTGTTGCATTGCTGTTCTCTGATGTCGTGGGTTACGAAGGGAGCTGCCATAAGTTCTGAAATCTACCATATAAATTGGTTTCAGACAGACTTTTGTCAGAGCGTATCTTCAATTCATAAGACATGGCATCAGGGTAGACAGGAAGGTTTTGAACTTAACCAATTATTCATTACTATGTAGTTGGAAATGCATTAAAATCAATTTGGAAAGTAAAAGTTGTTCCAAAGTACTGGCCTGAAGGTCTAGAGCAGTGAGTTGTATACAGGGTAGCGGTAGCTCTACTGACCTTGACTGTTCTGGTGCTTCTCATAACCTTGCTTAGTTTTCCCTGCTGCCATTACAAAAAAAAAAGAAAACATCTGTCTATGCCTTAAATCAGAGTAGGCAAAAAGCACTTACATGGTTGTGAAAATTTAGTCTTTTCTGTCCTCTGTTAGTTTACCAGCTTGATATAATTTCTAATTTTTAAAGTCTTAGTTTTATAATGCATTACTTCTAAAACTTCAATACAATTTTAAAGTCTGTGTTCAAAGTAAAAGAGGGTTACTTATGTAGCCCCCAGCTGTGTGGGTGTGTTTTACTTTAAATTTGCTCTTAAAAGAAAGAATTTTTTTTTTTTTTGCTTTGCATATCTCAACCTTAGCCTAACAGTTTTCTGCTTTACAAATTCTCTTTTATAGACTTATTGCGATGTGGTTTGTACCTTTTTGATTCTATTGCTTCCAAAATCCACTGATGCCAGTGTACCTCAGTCTGTCACATAACTCGCATGCTCCTTTTAATATTGTACATGTTCAAACAGTGAGATAGTGGTAATCATGAAGATAGAACTCTTCAAAATTTCTGTTCCTGTCAAAAACTGTAACAGGCTAAAAACATGCTTGTTTATTCTGTAAAATTGTTGGCTTATTTATGTATCTGAATGTAACTGAACTTTCATTTTCCAGAAAGATTACATGGAGAACAAGAAAGCTGCTGTAGAATTGAAGGATGCTTCGTCTCCTCATAATGCTGGCTCTAAACTGTTTCCAGCAGTACCACTTCCTGATGTTCATCCTCTTCAGCAACAGCAAATACAGCTTTCACCTGGCCCGAAAGTAAGCTGCTGTGCTCATGGCTCTGACTCTACTTGTACTCCACAAATGCATTGTGGTGGTGGTGGTGGTAACTTGATTCACCCTGGCACAATATTAGACTCAAAAAGCACTGGGACGATTACTTGTCAAGTAGGGTCAGGATTTGCTTATCAGTCTGCATCTTCGTTGAAAAACCCTCCAGCTAGAAGCAATTTGGCAGGCATTGCCAGCGAGTTCCCTGGCGTGTGCGTAGAAAACAGTGTATCTTCCTGTCAACACCTGCCCTGTTGTGGAAAACTCCATTTCCAGTCCTATCATGGTAACGTGCACAAACTGCATCAGTTTCCAGCCCTTCAGAGCTGCACATCTTCTGGCTATTTTCCTTGTTCTGAATTCACAAGTGGGGCTACGGGTCACTTGGAAGAGCATATTGCACAGTCGGAGCTAACATCACGTGTGTGCGCCAACCCTTTGCACCTAAACATGGCACCTTCAGTTTGTTTGAAGGGCTCTCACTACTGCAATGACTGCTTGAGCAAGGTTTGTACCCATCACCTTTCTCCTTCATTAAGCATGGTATATGGTTAATGTTGAAATAATGTTACTTGAGCCAAACGCCTGCTTCCATGGGTCGCAACTTGCATCCTCCTACAGAGTCCAGATGCACCAGATACCCTTCTTGAAGGTGGTCCCTTTCCTGAGGTAACATGGAGTTCAACAGGAACACAAAAGAGGCTGTCATAGTGTTTAGCTTACAGGTGATCTGAAGTGTACTCAAGCAGAATTTTGGCTGGATTTGAAAGACAGTTAGACAGTTATCTCCCCTTGACGTAACCAATTGAAACGTTCCGTAGTAGGGACTAAGAAAAGGCTAACAGTGATTAATGTGTTCCCGTGGGCAGCTGATCAGTTTGTAAGTCAGGTGAGATGTCTGATGCTGGGAAGAGATTCTAGGTTTGGTAGGCCTTAGGGTTAAGGGAGCAAAACAAGTAGTATTAGTTCAGTCTTCCCAAATTTGTAATTTATACTTAAGTACTGATTTAGTATGCTTTAGAACTGATTAAAACTGCTGGGATTTTAATAGGAATTTCAAGTGAAGTAATATACTCAACTTAGAAAGATGTATACTTAAAATTCCAAATTTAAGTTCCCAGTACATAAGTGAAATGTCTGAATTTCATAAACAAAGTGGTGAATTCAGTATGTATGGAATTATGACCACTATTTTTGGGGAGAGTGAGGCGTTTTAAGTTTGTACTTCTAATTGTGCTGATTTAACAGTTTAACATGCTAGGTCGTCTTTTTTTTTTGTAAGAATACACATTAGTACTTCTAAAAGATGACAGGTCTTGATTTGGAGAGTTTAATAGAATCTTTCCTTGCATTTGGAAATCTAGAGCTAAGGATGCTAGGAAAGCCTAGGATAGAAGCTTCCTTCATGCAGTGATATGGCTGTTAATTGACTTTGTAGATGACATCTGAACTTGCATTTGTTGCAGAAAAGAAACTGAGTGTTTCTGGCATGGAATAGCATGTGTTAATGTTGTATACTAAGTGAAAACTTTGAAAAATTTCCCAACAGCCCAGCAGAAACAGCCTAGTTGATGCTGCTAAAATATGGCCAAATATTCCTCCTCCAAATGCGCAGACCGCACCTGTTCCTATCCCGATATGTAATGGCTGTGGAACCAAAGGAACAGGAAATGAGACAAGTTTACTACTGGCGAGCAGCCTTGGTAAATCACCGCAGAAATATGGTAAACCACATTTGTTTGAAACTTGCACTTAGTGGATGTCCTCCTTAAATAGTGTTGCATGTGAGGGGTTCTCTTAAATTGCACTGTTGTCTGGAAACTTCTATAAAGTCACAGACTAAACAGTAAAAAAAACCCCTTCTTTGTGTTTTGCAAAGTCATACTTGGATTTACTTGTTTTGACTACCTGGTTATCTTACTGTATTGTCTGCATAGAGTTTTGATTTTTACTGCTGTTTAAATTTTATGTTTATATAATTTTATTTTACTATGTTTTTACTGTTTATTTAAGAACTAGAAAAAGAAAATCTAAGGAATTAAAAGCTATTTTGTTCTGGCAGTGTCTAAAGAAATTATTTTCAGCAGTACTTTGAAAAGCAGTTTTGTAGTCTGTAGTGTCTCTTGTTGCTTCATAGGCAGTAGACGTGTAATGTTTACAATTACAGTACAGCGTTTCCATGTTCTTGAGAGGAAAATATTGTGTGAAGTGATTGCATGGTCTTTCTACAGTGTTAGTACTGCTCCAATTATGAAATCATACCTAGTATGAAAGTTATAAACTTAAAGTCATGGAAGAATAAGAAATTGAATAGCTTTACTATCATTTTAAGACTATACCCACTTTTAGGTTTTTAAGGTATAACACCTCAATTAAGTGTCCTTACAAAATGCAATTCCAGTGAATGTTGAGCATAACACCTAATGAACATATACCAAAACAAATATGACATTTGTCTGCTGTGATTAATGTTATTTTCTCAGCTAACTTGAATTCTTACCTTGGTTTTTGACTTGTGAGGATCCTGAATCATTCCTCATGGGTTTTTTGCCATCATCTTGTGGGGAAGGAATTGGGTGTATGTTAGTTCAAAAATAAACAGATATTCAGAGAGCTGAAACACCAGAAACTTTATTTGCACTTCTTAGCCTGTAATAGCAAAACCTCTTAACCTCACTCTCTGAATTGTAGGATATCTTTGTTCCATACTGCCTTAACTTCCTATAGTCACACCACTGTACCGATAATCTCATCCAGTGTTGCTGAGATTTTTTTCTCTCATGTGCACTGTAAACCTGAACAGCTTTCGGGTTTCACTTTCGTTTCTGATACAGCACCTGCAGAGACACCACTGCAGACAGTTTTCATGGTACATGCCACCTCAGCACTGGATAACTTTTTAAATAGGTTACTTAAGTCTTTGGGGGTTTAAAATTAAAGCTGAAGTTGTCTTGCATCTTTATGCTTACTTATGGTTACTAAGTTTCTGTTTAAGACTGATTGGAGGTAAAAGTTTCCCCCTTAAAGAGAGATACTGAGAACACCTGATTTGTTCTTTAGATTCCATTAGAAAATAAAACTGTACCTGTGTTCCTGGGCATGTTGTTCTCTAAAACATTAAGCTTCCTATGTGCAAAGCTTATAGTATGCTAAGTTTAACATTTCTGGTATTTGAAGATTAAAATGCGGTGTCTCGTTAACCCTGTACAGGGTCTCCGGAGGTTGCAGTAACGGGCCAAGTTCTGGAAAACTTGCCCCCCATTGGAGTCTTCTGGGATATTGAGAACTGTTCTGTTCCCACTGGGCGTTCAGCTATAGCAGTTGTACAGAGGATACGTGAAAAGTTTTTTAAAGGTCACAGAGAGGCAGAATTCATCTGTGTGTGTGACATCAGTAAAGAAAATAAAGAAGTTATTCAGGAGCTAAACAACTGCCAGGTATCAAACCCGGATCTACTTGGTGTTCTTGCGTGAGAATTTGTGTACTCTGAGTGGGCTCATGGTAATTTCTGTTCACTAAAGCTTTGTTACCTCCTGTGCTTTATAGTGCATGGACTTATAATTAGATTATGGGTGTGGTCTTTAATGCTGAACTTACCTGGTGTGATACTTCGTAAAACTGCCAGTGCATTCCGTTGTGTGCAGATTACTGTTTTAGCTTTGGTTTTAGTGTTCACGGAGGATTTTGATTTCATCCAGTAGTAAGTAGTGGTGGTGTTTCTAGTGTTATCCTTCAAATCTGACTAAACCATTAACCTAAAAGAACTATGACTCTGAACTTCATCTTCTTACTTCTGTCAGTGAAAACCCTGCTAATTAGTGAGGACACTTGCAAATTAGTGGTAATGATCGGGGAACCTTTAACACTACATATTTTTCCATGTATACCTTGTTCCTTTCTGTGTGTTTAACTTTTTGTGCAGGTTTCTAAGTCAAATTCCCTTCATACCCCCTAAATTGTAGATATGATAACAGGTTTACAGTTTATCTGTGTGAGGTAAAAGAATTGATAGTGAGTTCTCCTATGTTTGTCACCCCTCTGTTTCAAATGGGAGAATTTTTTTTTTAAGGTGTATACATTGTGATCTTCACCCCACAGCTGAAGTCATCCCTAAGACGTTGCTGAACAGCTAGGGTTGAAGTTCATTGCTCATTAGAACAGTGAGATGCGTACCTGTATTTAATGCATGTGTGAATTAATTTATCTAAATAACAGGTGCATGTGGAATTATAGGTATATATGATGTAACACTAATCTTTAAAAAAATGAAGCAAGCATAGTTCACACTCAAGCTTTTCTGCAGAGCATATCTATATATTTCCACAGGTGACTGTTGCACACATCAATGCTACAGCAAAGAATGCTGCTGATGACAAACTCCGACAGAGCCTCAGGAGATTTGCTGATACACACACTGCACCTGCCACTGTAGTTCTTGTGTCAAGTAAGTGTTTGTGGTACTCACCTACGGTGCAGAATGCAGTTCCTCTCTTCACTAGTCCTTTCACATATGATGCTATTCTGCTTCCACAGGTGGTGTTTAGAATCAGCTTTAACTGTTCTTAATCAAGAATTCTTAATGACATCAGTGAAAGGGAAAAGTAGGGACAGCAAGATGAGAACTTGGCTTGGTTAAATCAGCTTTGGAATCTGATGGCTTGTTGAGTGTCAGTGGGTATGTGTATAAATACTGTCTGAAGTTGGACAGCTACAGCAGGAAGCTAATAAATTAAAACTCAGTCTTCCTTATGGTACTCTTCTAGAATGCTTTGGGCAAAATGTATTTGATTTGGTTTTAATTCTTGTAGCAGCATACTGTACAGTTCCACAGTTGAGTGGCTTGTGTGGTTAATTGCCTTGGGTTTCTCCCTAAAGCTAAACAAATGTTTGTTATAGGAGTATACAGTGCCAGTCGAATGCCTTGCTGATAAATTGCTAGAAGTTGCTCTTAAAAGGAAGCCCTTGTCTGAGACTGAATGCTAATCGCTCATTTAAACTGTCTGTTGAAAAACTTTGTAGCTGATGGGTGCGTTTTCATTGGAAATGCTCAGTGATAAATAGAAAATGAAATCTGGGATTTTTTTGTTTAACCTGATTTTCTTTTTTAATCTTTGTGTTTCCTTGTCCATTCTAATTTTACTCTTTTTTTTTTAATCCAGCTGATGTAAACTTTGCTTTGGAACTCAGTGACCTGAGACATCGACATGGTTTTCGGATAATTTTGGTACATAAAAACCAAGCCTCAGAGGCCCTCTTACATCATGCTCATGAGCTTATTGGATTTGAAGAATTTATTTCAGACTTGCCACCAAGGTTACCACTGAAAATGCCGGTAAGGTTTTTAATTTTTAATGCAACAGACATTTGTAAGTGTCAGGTCCCTCTTTTATTTTTTTTCTAATTTAGGGGGAGAGCAGGCTGAAACTGTGTCTGTCTTTATGGTGAGGCACAGTTCTGCTGCGTGTTTGACCATTGTCTGTATTTCAGTTAATACCATGTGAATGTTTGCTTTCTGCTTTGAGTGACACAATGAAATAATTACAGGAAGTAATTAACTAAAGAAGTAAAATAGCAAGGTCACGTTATTACATTCTGATAAAAATATTTTGTCATTTATCTTGCGTACCTTCCTTTTACTGGCAGAAAGTTAGAGCAAGAACTTAGTTGTGCATTAAGACAGTTCTGTTATGCTTTCTTAACAGTTTTGAGTGTCTTCTTGGGGTTTTTTGTTGTCTTGATGATTCCATCTGGATTTGCTGTGTTGTCTTTGCACAGCACTCACTATTTTTCTGTTCTTTGAAATAACTTCCTGGCCTGTGTGTTGATGTGCATGTGTAGAATATAAAGAATTGTTGGATTGCAAACAGTGATGCTTTCTTATCTGGAGAAGTGATCAGGTATTGATCCATAGTCTCTTCCTGGTTTAAATTATATTGGAGATGGAAGTTTGAGGCTCTATCTTGGTATGAGAGTTTTCCAAACAAACTGAATGCTGTGAAAAGAAAGACTTGGAGGGTGGGAGGAGAGCATGTGCTACCAGAATAAATGGAAAAACACTGGTTTTGAGCAAGAGGGTATTCTGACATAATCAAATTAAAATCTTGCTCCCTTTAAACAGGCATGCCATACGCTGTTATATGTTTATAATCTGCCAACGAACAGAGACAGCAAGAGTGTCAGTAACAGACTCAGGCGTTTGTCAGACAACTGTGGAGGGAAGGTGCTGAGCATTTCTGGAAGCAGTGCAATTCTCCGGTTTTTAAATCAAGAAAGTGCCGAACGGGCTCAGAAGCGAATGGAAAATGAAGATGTCTTTGGTAACAGGATTGTAGTGTCTTTTACTCCCAAAAGCAAAGAACTTACTGAAACAAAGACCTCCAGCTTGGTGGGAACTGAAAAGATGAAGTCTCCCAAAAAAATTAACAAGAACACAAAGCTGTGCCTCCTCAGCAAAGACTCAAGTGATCAGTCTTCTGGTACCAAAGGCTCTGCTGGGAGAGGATTCCAGATTCATGGGTCTATCATCAAACCCACAAGTGTTAAAAGTTTACAGGTACTGTTGTTCTACCTTGTTTAGTAGTCTTGCTTTTCCTCATGTTCTGAGGATTGCTTCTATACAGCTTTATCTTGAACTTGTCAGTCCTATTTAAGAAATAACTGTTATATAGTGACTACTGACTGAGAGCTGTATTAATCTGCTTGGAAAACAGGCAGTGAATTTGAAGGTGTCTTTTTCCATCTCCCACCTTTGCTTAATAGAAACATTTCGGGTACTTAGAGGTTTTGAATCCTAGGCCAGTTTTGACTTTTGTATTGGTGTTGAGTATAACATCTAGTGATCCACTTTGCTAGTTGGAAGGAAAATTAGGGTAGAGCTACAGTGTCGCAAAAATATTGCAACTAATGCATAGGTTTCTAGATATCAGGTTGGAAGGGACCTCAGGGATCCTTTGGTCAACCTTCCTTGGTAAAAGCATGGTCTAGAGACGATGGCCCAGCGCTCTGTCCAGCCAAATCAAGTGCCCGATGTTGGGGAATCTCCCACTTCCCTGGGGAGATCATGCCAATGGCATGTCTGTCACAGAAAATCAAATATTCCTGGTTATGAAGTGCCAATGAAAATGCTATTAAAGAGAAACCTGTGATGGAAGCCTAGGTAGCTCGCAAGGAAAGCCTCTGGCAAGGAATGGCTGGTGTTTTTATGCTGACCTTTCATCTGTTTCATACAGGAGCTGTGCCGCCTTGAATCAAAGACCATAAGTAGAAATATTGAAAACCAGCAAGAACTCTTAAGAGAACAGATTCCTTCTCCTCAGAGTAACTCTAATGCAGTGATTCCTGTGTCTTTGGCAACCAAAAAAATTGGAATGGGAGAATCATCCTGTAAAAGTAGTCAGAAGTAAGTTTTAAAATGTTATTCATGGTTGGCTACATTTTTTTACAATGTGAATTCTGCAATATAATGTGTTTTTCTTTTTCTTATATATGTTTGTAAATAGAAGAGAGACCTCTGCTACCAGGAGCATTACCAATTCCCCTGTAGATAAAAAAGATAAAGATGAAACTGTGTTTCAGGTCAGCTATCCCTCTGCTTTCAGTAAGTTGGCAGCCTCAAGACAGCTCAGTCCTTTACTCATGTCTCAGAGTTGCTGGTCATCTCGGTAAGTGTCTGTCTTATTTGGGAGGTGGAGTGAGACTTCACCAGTATATACACTGATTACTGACAGCTGCATATGGAGCTGTGTGTGCGAAGAACATCTAATACACTGACTTATGTGGAGGCAAAAGGAAACAGTGATGGTGCTGTGTAACCCCTAACAGGGTGAATGTAACTGCAAGATGGAGCAAACTTTCAGAAACTTAGTGTGGCAATGGTTTCCTGCAAACCTTGTCTTTAAATCTTCAGAGGTATTATAGACATTTTGCTCCTCTTAATTTCAGTGCCTTTTGACATTCTCAGTAGAAACTTATCTAGGCATAATAAATTCTGGACTTTGCTAATTAAGATCACGTGAAGGAGTTTGACTCTTTTCAGTGTTAGTAAGATTATATAAGACTTGGTATCAATTATATTATTAAATTGTGTGACCTTGAAACCTAATATGAATTATTTCCTCCCTTCTCATAGGAAATTTGTCTTGTTACCAGGTCTTGCTTGTGGTGAAATTCTTTTCCTGCACACACATGCACTAGGAAAATACCTTCCAAGTGTTGTATTTGTGCGCTCAACTTGTGTCTGTTTTATGAATTTGAGATCTATGTATCAAATTGTGCAATAGCTACTTTACCTCATAAATGTTTTCATTTTACCCAGGAGTATGTCTCCAAACCTCTCAAATAGATCATCTCCACTCACGTTTAATGTAGTAAATCATACCAGTGGTACAGACTGCCCTGATCCTTTTGCAAATGGTGCAGACATTCAGATCAGCAGTCTAGATTACAGATTGTCCCGAAAAGAGTTGCAGCAAAATCTACAAGAGGTTTTCTCAAGACATGGCAAGGTAAAGTCTAGAATATCTTTGTCAACTCTGTTTTTTATATACTTATGTTTATGGACATGTTTGAGTAGGAATGGAAAGCTTTCCAAATATGACTTCTGAACTTTGTTAAAAAGAGGTATTGTGTTATGGTCTAGTAAAAGACTAGATCATAACTTGCATAGGTTCTTAATTTGCATGTGGCCTTCATAGATCTGGTATTCTGAAGTGTCCTATTTAAAATTCTCAGTAAGTGGCTCATTAGTCATGCAGGGAAGAGACTTAGGCTTTAGCTACATAACACTTCTAAGCTGTAGAGCAGAATTCCTAATATCAGCTTAAAAATCACAGTGAAAATTGAGTTCCTGTTTTGAATCAGAAGTCAGTAAAACCAGACATGGGGAGTGTGAATCAGTAAAATGCAACTCCAGTGAGAGGTCAGTTCAGCAGTGGTCCCGTTTCTGTCTGATCTGCAGGTGACATTCTTTTGGCATAATAATCTACGTGGGTAGATGTTTGTTAAAGGAACATCATGGTCTCGCCTTGGCCAAGGCTCACTGCACTCTTGTTTGAATTGTCCTGTTGGCTGCAGTTCATCATTCCCTTTTGCACTCTTTGGCTCTTTGCTAGAGCAAGACAGTGCTACTCTTGTTGTGGCTTGTCTTGGGTTAACATTTTGATAAATGCATAAGGTGTTTTCTTCCTTTCAGGTAAAAAGCGTAGACCTCAGTCCTCATACAGACTATCAGTTGAAGGCTACCGTTCAGATGGAAAACCTGCACGAAGCGATCAGTGCTGTTAACAGTCTTCACAGATACAAAATCGGCAGTAAAAGGATCCAGGTCTCGTTAGCAACGGGAGCTGCTAGTAAATCACTCTCTCTACTGAGGTAATAAGCACCTTGGCATCTTAATTGTTCTAGCATGTATTTAGTAGCCGAGAGGTGACTTAAAATACTGAGCAAAGGAATGATGGGGAAATAAGTAAAACCTGTGTAATGACCTGATGAATGTGTTAAATACAGCTAGGCTGGTTTTCAGTTTGGCATTTTTACACTGCTTATTAAGCTGTGCCTCAAGACACTATGTCTCTGTTTAATAGTGTTTAGTAGTTTCATCACTGCTTTTTCATGCTACTAGTATACCTCAGTAACGTAGCTCGCAGCTGAGTTAAAATTACCCTTGGCTGCTTCTTGCCTTCAAGAAAGTGGATATGTATTTTCCGAGGATGAGATACACAGTTCAGATGCTGTTGGTGTTTGATCTCAATTGTCTGTATGGAAGACAGTAGAACTAGAGGGCTGATGCTAGTGAGAACAATTTTTTCTGTTTCAATTTTTTCCTTACTGAAAAGGCATTAAGAAAAATTGTCTTAATTTTTTCACAGGAAACTCCAGTGAAAATAGTGCTTGGGGTGTAGAGCGCCCTGCAATTATGTACTACTTGCTGTTGTATAACTTATAAATTTCATATTTGCCTTTTAGATTATGCTTGTTCAAAGCTACTGATGACCAGGCTGGTAACTTCTAATGCTGAGCTCTAATATTGCATTTCATAGGTGCTCGAAACCTTACCACCACCACCAAAGGTGCAACTCCCTCAGAGACATTGCCTAATGAGTTAGCAGGAAAAATACTTGCACTTCCCTGATCTGAAGTGTCAGCTTTTGTATTGCTGGTATGAAAGGGAATGCCATTTGCCCTATTACATTTATAGTTCATAAACTGCATCTGTAAATATCTCACCAATTTGGGCTGGAGATTAATACTGACAGGTTAATTTTGCGCTAATGTTCTAAAATGTCTTTTATAGCTCAGAAACGATGACCATCCTGCAGGATGCACCTGCTTGTTGTCTGCCTGTGTTCAAATTCACAGAAATCTATGAAAAAAAGTAAGTTTTATTTGGTATTTCTCTAGTACTTCTAAAAAGAATGCACTCCTGTGTGATGGTTTACAGTGAATTATAGAGTAACAGAAAGGAGTATTATGGGGTTTTTGTTGTTGGATGTTGCAGCGCATTCTGTCCAGAGGCAATGGCTGCAATACTGGCCTTTCTTAGAGGGTTATGCTTTCAGGATGGGTGTTTTTTTTTCTGCATTGGTATGGATAGATTAGTTAACATCTGGCATAGAATAGTTTCTAGCATATTCTGGTTTCTTAAACAAAAAATGCAGATTACCACATTCTCCAGCTACGTTTACAATGTGTATTTTTTTCCTTTTAGGTTTGGACATAAGTTAAGTGTATCAGACTTGTATAAACTGACGGACACGGTGGCAATCCGTGACCAAGGGAGTGGGCGGCTGGTGTGCCTTTTGCCTAGCAGCCAAGCCCGGCAGAGTCCGTTGGGATCTTCACAGTCTCACGATGGTTCGTCAGCAAACTGTAGTCCTATAATATTTGAAGAGTTGGAGTATCACGAGCCTGTTTGTAAGCAGCATTGCCTGAATAAAGACTTTATGTAAGCTGTGTATAAAATACTATAAAACCTTACAAAATATTTGAACAGCCTTTAACACTTACAGGTATATTAAGGTCGAGGTATATATGCTCATATAGTGTGCTCCAGTCACTGTTTGTGTGTTTACAAGAATTAATCGTTTACAAAGTAGTGAGATGGCATGGTGAATTTTCTAGGCAGTTCTGATCTTAAGGTAAGACTGTTGTATTGTAGCGCAGTTGCCAATGCATTGTACCTCTTTCAGCTTCTGCTTAAGGTACGCTACCTTCCTCTGGCCTTACAGGAAGGTTATACATACTAGAGATTTCTATTAGCCTGAATTTTATGGTGTAATTATAGCTGGAATGGGTCATTGTTCTTTCATACTCCAGCTACATTTAGTAAATAATTCATACTGGGTTGAAGATTTCCTGAAGCCATGTATGAAGGTGTCGTGGTTTCATTCAACAGCAGCCAGACTGTGCTACTAGAGCAGTTACTTGGTGTTCACTGTTAACTGCTTGGTATGTGCTGCTGAAACTTCATCTGAAAATTTTAATCTCGTGATAATAAAAATGTGGTCTTCTGAAGGTTGCTTGTCTTGTGGAAATTTGCTGTAGTTGTATTAATTTTTTGTAAAGAAAAGATGGAAGTTGCGTGTGAATGCACATAGTGGTTTTGTCAGCCAGTAGCAGTAGAACACACGCGTGTAGTGTGATGTTTACTGGGCGGTGGGTATGTGAGCACTAGTGCTCACATGATGCTGAAGCTGGGTGTAGGATGGGCGTATAAACTTCACCCTCTTGTTTTTACAGTGAGCATGAGTTTGACCCAGATTCTTACAGAATTCCTTTTGTGATTTTGTCTCTGAAGACATTTGCACCTCAAGTTCACAGTCTTCTACAGACACATGAGGGTACTGTGCCTTTACTAAGGTAAAGTATTTTAATTGAGGCTTTCGGTGTAAGGGCTGATAGGCTAAAGGTTTAAAACGTCATTGATGGCAGTTGTAATGCTAGTTTCAACTACCTGCTGTATGAAAAAACTCTGTATCTGAAGTGGGCTGGATCTTTCATAACAAATAAGTGCCTTAAAATTATTACTTTTTGAAACCTTGTTGAGAAAAGACACTTATTTGAAATGTGCATTCTTGAAGACTTCTGCAAGGTTAGTAAGCTGTTGAAGCATCTTGTTTGTTGTCTCAAAATAATTATATTCTTAGGACAATAGTTACAGTGGTATTTTAGTGTATAATGGAAGCTTTTTTTTCTTCCAAAGTTTTCCTGATTGTTACATGTCAGAGTTCAATGATCTTGAAATTGTGCCAGAAGGTCAGGGCGGTGTTCCTTTAGAACATCTGATTACCTGTGTTCCTGGAGTTCACATTGCCACTGCCCAAAATGGCATTAAAGTTATTAAATGGATACATAACAAACCACCACCTCCTACTGCAGGTAAATACTTCTATTTAAAATCTTTACTTCTGAAAATATTACCTTTAAAAATTAGTGTCATAAAGTAAACATCTTGTGTAACTGTTAAACTTTTTATAAAGGGAGACTTTCATCTTGAAAGGTTTTTTTTCTGTGCTCTAGCCTGTGCCATAAATGAAGTGCAGTGTTTATTGGAAGAATATTAGTGAAAGGTGCAGTAATACCTTTTTTCTTTTGTAGATCCTTGGCTACTACGTTCTAAGAGCCCTGTAGGTAATCCACAACTTATTCAGTTCAGTAGAGAAGTGATAGATCTACTTAAAAGCCAACCATCCTGCGTCATACCTGTCAGTAAATTCATCCCAACATACCATCATCACTTTGCAAAACAATGTCGTGTGTCTGACTACGGGTATTCTAAATTAATGGAACTTCTAGAAGCAGTGCCTCATGTACTGCAAGTGAGTTATATGGTGCTTTTCCTTTTAACTTAGGGAATTGTACTTGTATCTTCAACTGTCTGAATTACTGGTTGGTATTTATAAAACATGCTGTGCAATTACCTAGTCTGCCTTGAAAGGGATGGTGAACTGAGCTTGGAGGGGAATTGCCTTTTTTTGAGATGTTGCTGTTGTGTTGCTTTTATTGCTTTTAACCTTCCAAAATAACTTCTGGGGAAATCAACTCTTCATTTAATCTAAGCCTCTGGACTAAAGCTTGAGGCTGCTTTTAGCCTGGTGCTAGCACTTGGGTAAAAGGTTTTAATTGTGCTCTTTGTCATGAGAGCAGAGCAAATGCTGAGTGCTTGTGAGTTAGGCTGTGATGTGTAGCTTGTGACCTGAGGGATTTCTGTGTGAAATGTCATGTGGCTTTCTTACAGAAAAGAAGCACTTGGTCACATTAGCTTACTAGTTGGAGCACCAGTTGGTTGTAGAAGGTAAAATAGCAATAGCAGTCATGGAGGAGGAATTTCTTAATTTCTAGATGACATATGCCTTAATATGGAGAGTTTTATGGCTTCATGAGGCTGCCTTTCCAAACGCTGTCACTATTGTAGCCTTTATATCTACCCTACCTATACTAGAATGGGCTTCTCAATGTATTGTAGAAGAATTTACTGAAGTGCTAGATGTGAGTGATCAAATTAAATTATCTTTCAGATTCTTGGCATGGGTTCCAAACGCTTGTTAACTCTAACGCACAGAGCTCAAGTGAAGCGCTTTACTCAAGACTTACTGAAGCTTCTCAAATCCCAGGCCAGTAAGCAAGTTATTGTGAGGGAATTCTTACAGGCTTATCACTGGTAAGTTATTTTTAACAAAACAAGAACTGTGCAGGGCATGTCTGTCAACACTGGCTTTAAAAACCTAGTGCAAGAGAAGTCAGTGCTTTAAGAAATGGGTTACTGTATTTTATTAGCTCTGTATGAAGTCATGATTGCAAGCGTGGATTTAAACAGGCAGCTTGTGGCACGTTAACGTGAACAGCAAAGGGAAGATTTAGTGTTAGGCTTTCTTTAGAGGGGAAATACAAGGTAAATATACTGATTGTTAATATATTCTTAGTACTTTAACTGGATCTAGCAGTGGTGCAATGAGGAGTAATACTGGTCTTGCTATTGCCAGGAGGAACATTCTATTCTAGCATGGCAAAAAATAGTGCTTTTTTGAAGAACCAAGAGTGATCCTTTTCTTAAGACAAAAAGTAGTACTGAATATGCTTGGAGGAAACCATAGCATCTTAGTGCTACACATGGTCTGCCTTTACATGTGTTCTGCATGTGCCAACAGCCCCTTTTTTGGAAATGCATGCTTCTACTTGTATTTCCACTATTGGCAGAAATACATTATTGGTTGTTTCTAAATCTACCAAATGTGTATCAATTGTAGTCAGCTCTGGCCATTTGTTGAATAAGAATATATGTGAAGTGTTTTTGCTGCCAAGAAGTTCCTGTCAGGGAGACAAGGAGAGTAAAATACCTTTTTAATATATTATATGGTATTGTGAACCTTCATATGGTGTTTTCCAGGATATGGTTTCTGCATTCTCTTGAGACCTTATCTTGTTGAAAAGCGTATGTCTGACTATTAAGCAAATATGGACTGTTGAAAGTGTAGCCATCTGGAGCTGTATAACACAATTACATTTTCTTAAATTTAAAACCTGAGCTTGAAAAATACTACTTTATGATTTAACACAACTAGTTGAGGCACGCAGTGCTTGGTATATACAGTTCTTTCTCCAGTGTCATGTGAACCATTGTAGTATCTTATTTTTCTGGCTATGCATAGATAATTTACAAATACTTCCCCCTTTGTTTCACATCTTAGTATTACTGCTAATATGAAAATTACACTTATTTCCTTGGGATTTGAGGCTTATTCTATCAACTTGCACATTTTGCCTGCACAGCATGCATTAATACTTACATTATATAAATTTCTAAATCTCAGGTGTTTCTCGAAGGACTGGGATGTTACTGAGTACGGAGTGTGTGAGCTGGCTGATATTATATCAGAAATTCCAGATACAACCATCTGTTTGTCACAGCAAGACGCTGAAATGGTAATTTGTATTCCCAAAAGAGGTATGTCATATACATTTTTTTTTTTTTTAAACTGTTGCCAGAGGAATTGACTGTTTCAAAACTGCACGCACTGAAGTATATAGGAGCTGCTTGGATTGTTTTGATAGCTGTGTTTTACCCTCCATAACGAAGTTAGGAACTTCTGTCAAATAAAGAACCTGTTATTCTAAGAATGCTTATAATGGAACAGACAGGAAAACAGGTGGCAAAACACAAAATGTTACTAATTCTGCATTAAACTGTTAAACTTTCTCTGGGGTAATTAGTGGATTGTTTCCACAAAGCAAAAATACCAACATATTTGGGTTTTTTTAATACCTCTAAAGTGCTGATCACCTGATTATTTTGGACTTTAAACATGTAAGTTTGGTAAAGGTCTTCAGTGGTAGAATTAAGTAGTGACTTTGTGTTATGCGGGTAAGCTTGAAAATCAATCACCATGTTTTCTTATGTTCTGTTGCATTTTATAAGTGTGGTGGTTCATACCTCTTGTTTTTCTTTTTCAATTTTAGAACGTACACAAGAAGAAATTGAAAGAACCAAACAATTTTCTAAAGAAGTTGTAGACTTACTGCGCCATCAACCTCATTTTCGAATGCCCTTCAACAAATTTATTCCTTCGTACCACCACCACTTTGGTCGTCAGTGCAAACTTGCTTACTATGGTTTTACAAAACTACTTGAACTCTTTGAAGCCATACCAGATGTCTTACTTGTAAGTTCTAAAATCCTAAGCTGTACTAAAGCACTTTTGAGATCTGCATAACTGTTTCAGCAGGGTTCATATTTCCCATCAACTTCAGTGTGTTACAAACTGTGCACCTGTAATGTTAGACAGCTGCGTTTAAGCAAGTCTTTGATATAGCTATTTTGATAAAAGTCTGCAAGGCTTTCAGCACATTCCAGTTAAGTTTGTTAATAAATTCAAGTTTTCCAAAGTAGATTACACTTCCAAAATTTGGTGCATCAAAATTAGAGTTAGGTTTTATTAAAGCTGTGTTTAAACTTGCTTTAAAAAGGATAATAACTATTTAATTGCCTATTTTCTTGCATATAAGAAATTACATAGTTTTGCTTGGTATATAGATATCTTTTGAGGTATCTGAGCCTGCTACATAGCAAATGATTCTGGGCTGTATCAGAAGTGTGGCCAGCAGGTCAAGGGAGGGGATTCTCCCCCGCTACTCTACTCTCGTGAGACCCCACCTGCAGTTCTGCATCCAGCTCTGGGGCCCCCAATATCAGAAGGCTAGAGACCAGTTGGAGCGAGTCCAGAGGAGGCCACAAAGATGCTCCGAGGGCTGGAGCACCTCTGCCATGGGGACAGGCTGGGAGAGTTGGGGGTGGTCAGCCTGGAGAAGAGAAGGCTCCGGGGAGCCCTTATAGCCCCTTCCAGTACCTGAAGGGGCTACAAGGAAGCTGGGGGGGACTTTTTACAAGGGCCTGTAGTGACAGGACAAGGGGTAACAGGTTTAAACTGAAAGTGGGGAGGTTTAGATTGGATATCAGGAAGAAATTCTTCCTGGAGAGGGTGGTGAAGCACTGGGACAGGTTGCCCAGAGAAGCTGTGGATGCCCCATCCCTGGAAGTGTCCAAGGCCAGGCTGGATGAGGCTTGGAGCAACCTGGTCTAGTGGAAGGTGTCCCTGCCCATGGCAGGGGGGGTGGAAATGGATGGGCTTTAAGGTCCCTTCCAACCCAAACCGTGCTGTGATTCTGTGATTGCCTGCATGCACTGAATTTGTTTCAGATGACACTTCTTTGTCCAGATTAGGTAAATCACGTTAACAAAGTGTAGTTTCTGTTTTGTAGGTATTGGAATGTGGGGAGGAGAAAATTCTCACATTGACGGAGGTGGAACAAGTCAAAGCTGTAGCTGCTCAGTTTGTTAAACTGCTGCGGTCTCAGAAGGACAACTGCCTCATGATGACTGATGTACTGACAGAGTACAGCAAAACGTTTGGATACACACTGCGTCTTCATGACTATGATGTTAGCTCCATTTCAGCCTTAATGCAGAAACTTTGCCATGTTGTGAAGGTAATCTTTTGTCTTTGTAGTTTATCTCCCTAAAAGGCAAGTGATGATGTGTTAAGGAATGTCCTGTCTCAGGGTGCATAATATTGTACTCCAAAAATAAATATTTTATTAAGTTAGGGGGAAATTCTAAATGGATTTTAAATGAAGCTTCTATATTCCTAAGGTGTTCTCTTTGTTATTTTGTAACCGTTTAACTTTCTCTGGGAAAAACTCATGCTTCTCTAGCAAATAATAGTGAAAGACTTTATAGTGCTTATTTTAACAGTACAAATTGGCTTTTTTCCCTGTCTGACCTCTGTGTAAAAGCAATCACTTCCAGATAACCGTAGTAGCTACTGATCTCCTAATGTTTTATATTCATCTTTTTTTTTTTTTTTTTACCTATGATTGAGGCTTTGACTCTGAATGTAAATACATAGATGGTCTGTGTGTCAGTGGAGAAGAAAGGTTATGTTCAACATGGATGTGGGCGTAATGGTCTAGTTGCTCCAAATCTGTTAAATCTCTTAATTTAGGGGCTGCATTCAGGCTGGAGCTCAGTCACATCCAGCTGCCTTGGAACAAAGAGTAAAATCATTTCAGGAAGGAATTCTTCCCAGAGAGGGTGGTGAAGCACTGGGACAGGTTGCCCAGAGAAGCTGTGGATGCCCCATCCCTGGAAGGGTCCAAGGCCAGGCTGGATGAGGCTTGGAGCAACCTGGTCTAGTGGAAGGTGTCCCTGCCCATGGCAGGGGGGTTGGAACTGGATGATCTTTAAGGTCCCTTCCCACCCAAACCATTCTGTGATTCTATCATGTCCTCCATGTGGACAGAAACTGCTACACAGCTTTTGTGTATTTGAAGTAATTTTTTACATGCAATAAGCCGCTCTTAGCCTATGTCCTTTTGGCTGGGGGAGTATCAGATGCTGGTATGCAGTACCAGATACAGCTGTGCTCAAACAGACCTCAGCTATACAACTTAGGGGCAAGGAAGAGATTAATTTCTAACTTCGTTCCCAATTCCTTCTAGGTGGTTGACACAGAATCTGGCAAGCAAATTCAGCTGATTAATAGAAAATCTCTGCGGACTCTGACTGCCCAATTGCTAGTCTTGTTGATGTCCTGGGATGGAACGTCCTTCCTCTCTGTTGAACAGCTTAAGCAGCATTATGAAACAATCCATAGTACTTCCCTTAATCCATGTGAATATGGATTTATGACCTTAACTGAACTCTTGAAGAGTCTGCCTTACTTGGTTGAGGTATGTAAGCTCTTTCCTTTCTGGTGTTTCATACTTCGAAAAGACCTTGTGACTAGAGGATATTGAAGTATGCACTCAAATTCTTTCTCTTTTTTTTTTCTTTCTGATAGGTTTTCACCAATGGTGCAGCAGAAGAATACGTGAAGCTTACAAATCTGTATATGTTTGCAAAGAATGTAAGGTCCTTACTTCACACTTACCATTATCAGCAGATTTTTCTTCATGAGTTCCCAGTTGCATATAGCAAATACACAGGAGAAGTGCTGCAACCCAAAGCGTATGGATGCAATAATTTAGAAGAGCTCTTGGGAGCAATTCCACAGGTGGGGGGAATTCAGTTTGCCACAATTACATTGAGATTTCTGCATGGATTAAAAATAGCTACACAACTATAGTTTCTGTTAATTGGTGTGAATTACTGAAATAACTGCCTTCTCCAAGGAGGCTTTATACCAGTTGTATTTTTAATAGTTTCTGAGAAATCTGGACTGTATAATTTTTTTTGCATATTTTGGTTAAATTTTGCTTAAGTACCATTTCTGGTGAGGCCACAAACATCCTTGGTATCTTAATCAAGTGAGGTAATTGGTTTGTGTCTTGGAGGAATGAACGACTGTACAGTAGTGAAGCCTCATTTGTATCAGGAGAGACTACTGTGTTTAGGAGTGAAGAGCTGTGGGGCCTTGTCAGAAGTGCCACCTAGTGGAATTTTGCTGTGGCATCTCTGTCATCCATGTGTCCTGAGTGCTTTAGGATAATTTTGTGACCCAGTTTATGGCTATAAGCTTTCCTTTAAGTAAATCAATCTTGCTGGAGATTGACAAAGTGGAATTTTGTAACTCCATGTTTAAGCATATAGTGCTGTTAGTACACCTTATAGTTGGCCTTGGGCATCTGTTACTTTGAGGTGAAGCTTTTACTTGGGTAGTGTAGTACCAATTAGATTTAGTTTACTTTTAAAAAATGTGAGTGCAAAGCTAGATGAAATTGCAGTGAGTAAGCTGCTTCAGGCTTGGAGCTTAGTGTGTGCTGATGTTTAATTGCTTCTCTCCTCTCTGCAGGTGGTGTGGATTAAAGGACATGGCCATAAGAGAATTGTGGTGCTAAAGAATGATATGAAAAGTAAGCCATATCAATTTTGAGCAATATCTTAGTTTCCTTTTTTCTTGTAAGAGGTGACGAGTCAATGAACCAAATGAACTTGCCTTTTTGTAGCTCGTTTTAGCTCACCTAGTTTTCCCCCTGCTGATCATGTGGATGATCATGGAAATCAACTTGCTGACAAAAATGGACATATTATGGAGACCCCAGGATCCACTTCATCAATGGAGCTAAGTCTAGGAACACCTAGCAATGGTAATGCCAAATTGATTTATATAAGAAATTTATTATCTGTGGGGAAATAAGCAGAATAATAAAAGCAGCATGGGGAAAGCTGTGTGAGTTAGTCTGAACTTCTCTGGAAATGCTCTGTGGCTCAAAAGCTGATGAGGGAGGTTTAGATTAGATATCAGGAAGAATTCTTCCCGGAGAGGGTGGTGAGGCACTGGCACAGGTTGCCCAGAGAAGCTGTGGATGCCCCATCCCTGGAAGTGTCCAAGGCCAGGCTGGATGAGGCTTGGAGCAACCTGGTCTAGTGGAAGGTGTCCCTGCCCATGGCAGGGGGGTTGGAACTGGATGGTCTTTAAGGTCCCTTCCAACCCAAACCATTCTATGATTCTATGAACTTTTCCCAGAGTATGCAGTCTGGCATGGGTGCTCTTGACAAGGGCATCTGTTGTCCTCTGTCTTCAGTATACATACAGCTGATGGACTACTGTTTCCCATGGAAATTAAAGTCTATTAGCTTTATGCTTATGAGAAATGATCTGTTATTAGCAGCTCCTGCTCGGAATGTCTCCTGTATTCTGAGGAATATAGTGCTCTTCTGTGGTGTTCGTCTGACTTTTGTATTGCTGCTTACCTGAAAGTAATAGTGGCAGGCCTATTGGCATAAATCTGTTTCCAAATAAAAATAACTGGGAAATAGTGACCTCACAGAATCTAGCTGTGGTCTCCAATTCTTTTCTTACTTGCAGGTTGGAGAACTTGTGTAATGGTTCTTGAGTTATTTCTGGGGTCTAGGCTTGTCCCTTTCAACGAGGGCAAGTCACTCTTGAAACTTTCGGCTTAATTTTCATATATGAATGTTTTAGATTGTACATAGATAGGATGTTGATACGATGTTGGCATGTCTGCTGGAGTGTTGTCTGTAACTGGCCCTTCTCTGTTAAAGACTGGTCTGTAGGACTTGTTTCCTCAGCTCTTCCTTTATTACTCAAGTTTAGCAAATGCTAGATTTTACTATAGGGGTATATTTAGTCAGGTAAGCAATAGGTTTAACATACTGTTGCTTTGTGTACTGGTTTGTAATTAGATGCTCTTGATCCAGTGAAGCGAGTCTTGAAACAATCTGAGGTTAGTTAGCATTAATTAAATAAGTTTGATATTTGTATTTCAAACACAGCGTAGAGCTCAAGTCCTCAGAATCACATCTGCAGACTTTGCATTTTCCAGCTCTGAAACAGTGACACCTTCACAGCTTACAGACACTTTGAAAGGTGTTCCCTTATTTTTGTAGTTTCTAATCAAACTGAGCAAGAACTTCTTTGCCTCACAAATACATCTCCCGTTGACCTCTTGTGCGAGCCAGTTCCTTCCTGCCTGCCGTCCCCACAGCTGAGACCTGATCCGGTGGTTCTTGAGTCTGCAGACCTCATTCAGTTTGAGGAACGCCCTGCACCCCTCTCTGGTGAGTTTGGCTGCCTGTGCTGTGTTACCTACAGATGATAACCCGTACAGCTTGGAAAGTGAAGCATCCAGCATGGTTGGTTGTGTTAAGTTCCGTTTAAGCACGTACGTGTGTGTATATATTGCATAGTGAGGATGCATTGGCAGTGCAGGTGGCTTCCTTCCGAAACTCTGGAGCACTGGCTGTAATTACCCTCCTGTGATTCTCTGGGGTGAAGTCTGCAGGGGCCTTATCCACCACTAAAATGGCATCTTGCCAACCTGTAGCAGCCTTTTCACCACACTAATTCTGTAGTGCTTTTGAGTACTGT
The DNA here is from genome assembly GCF_000690775.1 of Eurypyga helias. Classification (NCBI taxonomy): domain Eukaryota; kingdom Metazoa; phylum Chordata; class Aves; order Eurypygiformes; family Eurypygidae; genus Eurypyga; species Eurypyga helias. The sequence goes on from NW_010248032.1 coordinate 24,359, forward strand.
GAAACACAGCGTGTGAGAACTGAATTAAACCTTCTAAATAGTACGTGATGCAGGTAGAGCCAGAAGCAAGCATCAGCTGCAGAGGTGAATGTGATGCATCTTCTGGCTTCAAATCAGTCTGACAGATTTTCTTAAATATTTTGTTGCTTATTATCACCAGATAAATATTCTTTATCTTTTTCAAGAACAGCATCAGTAAATTGAGTTGTCTTATTTATCTTAGAGATAATGATGCTAACAGAAGAAGAAAAACAAAGAATTGTTGCCACAGCTCAAGAAAAAATGACCTCTGGCTCTGTGGTATCTAGCACCATAGAGAATGTTCCAGTGCCTCCCTGTCAGTCCTCTGAACCGCAACTAAACAAGGAAGTCATGGACAGCCCTGCCAAAAAGCAACACAAACCCAAGGTGAAATTGGCTGCAAAGTTTTCACTTGCACCTGTAACCAAGCTTTAACCTCTTCAGTGTGAAAGACACATCCCCATGGACTTTGCACAAAGTAATTTGCTAGCCCTTAATGTATTTTAATGAAAGGCCTAGAAGAATTAATTTGTATTTAATGTATTCTGTGAAGTTCCTTTTACACTGAACACAGCTGTTTAGCAGAGCAGATTTTTTTTATTATTTTGAAGAAAAGAATTCTGGCGTTTGTTTAAATTATTCTTAAATTTTACAGTTTTTCCATAAACATGTGTTCAGTAAAAGCAAAATATTAATTCAACTAAAATGGAACGGATTTTATTTTCCTCAAGCCTCGTTGGTGGTGTAATCATACCTGTAGCATATTGTACTCTATAGGCTGTTGCTTACTGGTATTGTTTCAGACAGTATTACTAAGATGCATGATCTGTCTTTCAAAAGCCTGTTGAGAACTTTTAACTTGCTGACGTGAAATGGCAAGAGTGGGGGGAGTTGACTGTACTCCAGGGGAGAAACTTGTTCTCTGGCCTTTCAGATGACTTGTAACCGCATTGGAAATTCTTCTGTCTAAAGATGTCTGTAGAAGATTATGTGGATTTCTTGTAGAATTTGTTTTAAATGTGTTCTGAAGCTTTCGGTTCCGTTTAGGAGCTTTCTAGGACATTGATGCTTTAAGCTTCCCTTTTATACTTAGTTCTAGGCTGGCATGGATTTGGTTAAGGAAAAGGCTGTCTTGGTGTCATGAGTTTAAGATACAGACACACGTTTTATTGTGTCTAGAAATGAAGTTGGGAAGAGAGATATTTCTGAACTATGCATTTAATGCATAAATTACAGATAATGGAGCAGGTCTTACTAAAAGGTGTTGTGATGGGGAAGGTATTTGTGCAATTTCCACCTGCAAGCAAAGTTCTAACTGCATGTGGAAATGCTAAGGTTGTTCTGCTTAACCTTGTTGTCTATTTTTAAGCGTGTTCGGTAAATGGGAAGCTTAGGCTCTGATGTGCTGTCTTTTTAGCTGTGTCTGGTTTTATTCTGAAACTCACTCCTAGTGTTGGAAGCTTTTTTTTCAGTTTGTGGTATCTTGTGCTGGCTTTTCAAAGGGCTGGATTTGGAAGAGAGGTGAAGTCAGTGGATGACCTTAACTCTAGTTAGCAGAGATGTCCAGTGTATGAGACTTTATACCCATTCTGGGTAACCGTGGCATTTACAATGGGTTGTATTTGCCAGGCAGCAAACAAATTGCTTGTAGTATTGAAAGAACCTATACTAGAGGCTTTCCACTGGCCAACTGGATGTTTTTTAGGTGGACTCGATTGTAATATATGAGGGATGGAACACAGGCTCTGATTTCTCAGCCAGCAACAGGAAATGCCACTGAATAATGGCTATAGAGAGAATTTTACTAGTCAGATTTTGTTATAAAATCTTTTAAATTTAGGCGAGTATTACCAGTAGTGAACTTATAGCCATTGTGAATGCAGAGAAACACTTGGAAGTTTTTCTGAGCATTATGGCACAGTATTGAGTCCTTAGTGCATCTCTACAGACATACTGCTATAAAAAGAGAAACTTGGAAGTAAGCTTTCTTGGAATGCTTTTAATGAGTTAGATGCAAGAACATCTGCTTTCACCTTCAGTTGGGTAAGGTTTAGGTCTGGGTCCTTGCTTCACAAGGGCATGCATTGGAGAAAAGACCAACCTGAAATGACGTTTTCATGAGAGGCTGCTACAAGTCATCTGGAGTACTAAAGACAACCAGGTTTTTGCTTCAGAGGAAAACACGGTATTTGTCAGAGTGAGTATGGTGGCTGTACCATGTATGGAGGTCAGCATGTCTTTTCTGGATTCCTTTGTGATTCTGAAATCGCTGTTTGAAAGTAATAGAATAATACTTTTGAGAAGTTGTGTTCATAGTGTAACAAAACAGCTAATTGAATGGCAATATATTTTTTTATCAAAAGGGTTAAATGAATGAGTGACAGATTTAGAAGCATTACAACCATGAATTCTTTAATTTAACAATTAAAATGTACTACTCCAGATTCATGTCTGTTTAAAGAAAAAAAAATGTCACTGAAGCCCTCAATTTATCTTTCTCGTGGAATGGGAGTGAAGAAAAAGTTTTCTTAGCTGTCTACTTTGTTTGGACACTTTCTTTTGTGGCTCAAGTGCTGTTTTGTGTGTTGGGACCAAACAGTTGTGTCAATAAAATTTTCAAGCAAGCATAACTCTTGTCCTTGTCTGAAGACCTGGAAATAACACTGTCCTAGAATCCTTAACTTGCTGTGTCACATGGAGTGTAATTATCCACCCAGAGAGCTCACATTTGGGGTCTAGTGAAGACAAGCACTGTCAATCCACAACCTGCTGCTCTGGAGAAGGAGGGTTTTCCCAGTTCTTGCAACTTGGCCATTATCAGATGTACTCAGTGTCTCCTACTGCTCTGCCTACACGTGATGCTGTGGGTTTGATTTAGAAGGAAACTGTACTATTTATCAGCATAAAGAGGTAAATGGAGAAGGGAGTGTGACTGACAGGTGGGAGTACAGTGTTCTTCTGGAGTTTGTCTCCCTTGGAGATGTTAAAGTTGATGTGGGTAACACATGTGTGAGTGTGTGATGAAGTTAACAAGCCACTTTCGAGCTAGGGCAGCCTTGTTTTCCAGCTTGCCAGAGATAGAAATTATCCAGGAACTAGAAGCCTGGCAAGCAAGTTACTTTGCATTTTCACCGGAGCGCCTTAAACCTTAGAACCCAACAAAATACTTGAAAAAAAATCATCTGACTGAATTGGGCTGTTCTGTTGTCTCACAGCTCCATGGACAGAAGTACAGAGCTAGATGAGCTGCTCCTGACTTTCTTTGTGGCCTTACTACATACTTTCACTTAGTGGAACCATTAAGTGGAACAGTTGGCAAGAGCAGCCACAGGTAAGCGTTTACATGACCTTGCAGAGTATTTGCTTCTTCAGTAAACAATTTTAAAGTAACTACCTGGATAACTTGTATAGCAGGAAACTCTTCGTAAATAGTATAATAAATACCACTCTAAAAAGAGGGGCAGGCAACTTAAACACTTCCTGTACCATCTTAAACAATACCTCAAACTCTGTAATGTCCATTCACAACTACCAAGAGAATGAAATTTGAATATTTGAAGTATCACAAAATGGTTTGGGTTGGAAGGGCCCTTAAGGCCCATCCAGTTCCACCCCCCCTGCCATGGGCAGGGACCCCTTCCACTAGACCAGGGTGCTCCAAGCCTCATCCAGCCTGCCCTTGGACACTTCCAGGGATGGGGCATCCACAGCTTCTCTGGGCAACCTGTCCCAGTGCCTCCCCCCCCTCTCCAGGAACAACTTCATCCTGTTATCCAATCTAAACCTCCCCCCTTTCAGTTTACCCCTGTTCCCCCTTGTCCTGTCACTACAAGCCCTTGTAAAAAGTCCCCCCCAGCTTCCTTGTAGCCCCTTCAGGCACTGGCAGGTGCTATAAGGTCTCCCCGGAGCCTTCTCTTCTCCAGGCTGAACAAGCCCAACTCTCTCAGCCTGTCCCCATGGCAGAGGGGCTCCAGCCCTCGGAGCGCCTTTGGTATCCATGAGCAAAATCCTTCCTATCGCCTGGTGTGTGATTACCTTCAAAAGGTGAGTTTGACTGTAACTGTTCTTTTGTTACCATACTGCAAACATTCCCACTTCTTTCATTCGTGTTTTATGTCAAAACATCTGTTGAAGTTAGTAAAGTTTAAGTCACGGTGAAAATAATTTGACTTTTTTTACTAAAATTAATGTGGTTTGTTTTGTCTGCCACAATGTAACAGGACAGAGTGCAGTTGCATGGTGAGCTATGGTTTAACTCCTATTTCTGTTAAAGAAATTAAAAAAAAAAAAGGTACCTCAAGGAGGGTGTAATGCTAGAGCAGGGCCTTGGGGGAGCGACTGGCTTAGCTGGTGCCTTGGGTGGGATGTGGAAGGATGCTGACGGAGACATGACTGCCGGAGGGCATAAGGCTGTTTCTTAAGCTTTGACGTTTCCGAACAGAGGAGCTGACAAAAGGTTTTCCTTTGCTCAAAGCAAAGCTTCTGGGTGTGAAGGAGTACAAAAGCAAGGGATCTTTCTGTAGAATAGGCTGAGGACTTCAGTTTTGACCACAACATACAGTTTGCTTTCTGTATTCTAGATGGTCTCGGGACGCTGGTTTGGAGAGAGGAGACCGCTGAGCGTCAAACATGCGGCCTTGCTTTGCTCAGGTGTTGGCTGGTAATCAGTGAGGCCTGCTTATCAGTCAGTGGAGCTAGCCCGCCCTTTTAACCTTCTCAGTTTCTTGCCTCTGGCACTTAAAACTGTTGGGCAGTTAACCTTTCTGCAGGTTGAATACTTAACCTCTCCTGTGCCTGTGGGAATGAGTTTGAAAACCTTGGCTGAGTGGTTTCTCATTCAAAGCTTGACCTTGACACCTGCTCGGCCTGTGTGGCCATAGGAAGTCAGATGCTGAGCTACTTTTGAAGTCAGCACGTTCTTCGTGTGTAGCACGGTGTCTTACAGCAGGTGGGTGCTAGGGAACAACCCAGATACCTGAGCTGTGTCAGATATTCTCCCATGATTTAGCTGGTACTTGTTCAGGCACAACATCTACTCTGCCAGCATGTGTGACTTTTCATGTAGTATTCCTGCTTGTATGGGCTGGTTAATGTTTAGTATTGCATAGGCAGAGAAAATAAGAAAAATATTGAAGTGGTGATTGAAGTAGCTTGTAGTGCTATACATATGCTGCAGGAGGAAGACAGATGTAAATAGAGTGTTTTTTTACAAGGCATTTCAGAGATGCCAGTTCAAGGTATTGTTTCTGAGCATTTTCCGTAGGATCACAGAATGGTTTGGGTTGGAAGGGACCTTAAGGTGACGCGGGAAACAAACCCTACAACTCACGGGGAGTTGTAAAGCAGGTGTGTTTATTACAGCGCCGGGTGCAAGGGGGATCGCTCTGCCTCACTCACACACCCTGGAGTCTCAAGGGACCCCCTTATATACTACAAAGCGTTGCATATGCATTATTCTTGGTTACATATTCATTGTATTTCTGAGAATAGGGAGGGATCATTACAATCAGTTTGGGGGAATCATCATCACGTTCTTCGCTGCGTCCCCACTGGCAGGTTATGATGTTCCAGCAGGTCACCCTCTTCGGGATCCTTTGTTTTGCCCAGCTTTGTACACCTCTGTCCTGTACTACGTGCTGAGCAACATCTCTTCAACTTTCCTCTTCCCTCTTATTTTCCTTTTCCACAGCTAACACTAGGGGGTCCTGTGGGACTGTCAATCCACAGTCTATCTGGTATTCGGGGTGGTTTCGGAGAGTAAAGAACATATCGGCATAGGAAACTTCATCCCACTTCCCTTCTCTCCTTAAAAGTAACATTAATTGCAGCAAAGCATTGTAATTCAGTGTTCCATCAAAGGGCCATTTTTCCTCATAGTCCAGTTTACACAAAGGCCACCACTGATTACAATACTTTATTAAAGTCCTTTTGTTGACACTCATGCCCGGCAGTCCTCCTATATCCTTCCAGTGAGCCAGAATACAGCCTAAAGGGCTATTTTTCACTATCCCGTCACTTTGTTCACCTCCTGTTTTGCCTTTCTAATGGTGTTCTCCTGGAACCCTCCCTGTCCATCTCTTTTCCTAGCTGAGGAGTACGGTCTGATTAAGTCGACAACTAATACCATACCCAAGGCAGGAGGTGTAGAGGGGTGCTCGCCCCACAGCGGATACACCTAAATTCAAGACAATTACTAAGATAAAACTCCTGCTTTCCGTCTGGCAAGGTAATCTGTTTGCAACACAACACTTCAAGCACTCAGCATCGACAAGCAGGCAACAGCGGTGACCGAGTGTCGAGGAACAACAGTGCCACTCCATCCCACGTCTCCTCCCGTAAAATGCTGGCAATTCTTACAACTACACGCTACGCTCCCTTCCCCCCCCTACTACTCAAACTTTACTGATTCTTAATACTTCCCGAATTTCCACAAAACGCTTGGTTAAGCTCGGCCAAGCAATCAATTCTCTCGAAATCAGACCAATTTCCACATTGTGAACACAGAAAATCCCCTGGAAATTTTACCCAAACGTTTTTCCTACAATTAAAACACTTGAAAACAAATACGGGTTGCACAAGTAATCCCTGTGTACAGGGCTCTGGAGATTAACAATGGGTTCAAGTAATACCGTTTTGCTGGCTTCCGTTTGCTTCGTTCGTCTCTGGCGAACAGCTTCACCCAACAGGCTGGAAGTGGCCTGAGACAAGGCCTGGTCACCGAGGTGTCCCTGGGGCTGAAGCTCTGTGCTGTTTCCGTTCACTTCGTCCGTCTCCGGCGAACAGCTTCACCCAACAGGCTGGAAGTGGCCTGAGACAAGGCCTGGTCACCGAGGTGTCCCTGGGGCTGAAGCTCTGTGCTGCGTGGGGTGGAGTTCTCATGGATCTTCCAGCTCCGAAATCCTGATAGCAGCTGTATTACCAGGTTCTCAGTGTCCGGGGCACGGTGTGTGTTTTGGTGGGTGGTGAAGGACAGCGGGAAGGCTGGGCTGGCTCCATCACCGACTCTTGAGCTGCTTGCCGGTGACGTCACGGGGGCTGCAGCGGTTTCTTCCAGACCACACTGTCGTCAGCATCACCCACCCTCAGTTTGGCTCTGGACTCTGCCATTGTCATCTAAGGACATGTATTTCTCATTCCGAACTTTCGTTTTAAAATAAGCAGTTGTCAGTCGAGGTAAGGATCGCCCTGATGCTTTCTTTAGCCCCTTTGATTTTGCTCATAAAGACGCCGCTGTCTCATGCTTTGGGCAGAGTGTGTTCAACAGCGCCTGTGGGAGTTGCAGTTCACTGGATAATCTTGTGTCCTGGTGGAATTTCTCCGTAGACCTGTGTTTGCTCAGTGTAAGTCGAGGGCTGTTAAGTCAGGTTTATTCTGTGCTGGTTACAGAAGGTACGATTACAGTGCCGCTGTTCCGGGTTGAGTGGCAAAGGAGCTTGTGCATTTATGGCGTTTTATTAGAGCAGCTTTGCCCAGTGAAACAAAGCTTGGTCATCGGGGGTTTTCTGGCCTGAAGGTGCACAAGCAGTAGCAATGGTGTGCGTGCAACAGCTTCAGTACTAGTAGTCACAAAGGGAAACTTTTTGCTGCATTTCAAATCAAATCACGTGTAGTCGGCTTCAGGTGCACATTCAGCGGAACTCTTAGAAGTTGTCTGTTAGGAAAACCAAGCACATACCTCCAGTCAGTGGGGTTTCTGATGGTTTTAAGTGAAGACAGAGTTACATGCATTGCTGCTGTCATCTGTAGCTCGTAGCGGTGCGTGAGCTCTCTGTTCTCGTAACTTGAAAATCCCGAACGGGAAGCTCTCTGTTCAGCCGTGTTACCTGCTGGAGTGAGACTCTAAAGCATGCTGAAGCAGGTTTGAAAGTCTAATCCTTTACAATGTCCAGCCTGTTACACCCACTGACTACTCTAGCTGGTCAGGTTTGTGTTTTCAGTACCAATTTAAACATCCTCTGGTGTCTTACCAGTTAGTTCAAACTTACATGAAGTATTACTGGAGAAAGCTGCCTCCAGCTAAGAAACTAAAAATGCTGCGGAGGACAGCAGCTGCTGTGTGAGGGACATGCTGCTGTTCGGCACTTCCTTACTCATCTCTGAGACTGCGAGCTGTGCCCAGGCTCTCTGCGTCCAGGTCTACACTGAGACGTCCTCAAGTTCCTGTGTGAAGTGGTGTATCCACATGGAGGGAAGAGCAGGCTTTGGACCTTAAAGTAATGATATGATATGATTGATCCTGTTCCAAAGCAGCCTGCTTGGCTGGGTCTTTCCAGGATTGATGGGATCATGTGGAACAAGATGCACCTTGACAGCAACGGTAGCATTCATGCTGGGGCAGAGTAGGACTCTGCACATTTGAGTAAGGTGGCTACTCTGGAAGAGTGGCGTGGGCTTTGAGCCGCCTGGGAATACATGTTGTGTCGGGAATAGGAGGGAGCTGCCCTTCAAGGTCAAAACAGAAGCAAAATTGCTTTGCTCTTCTTTGGCCTGCTCCTGGAATGTGGGAGTTGGACCAGCTGGCACTTGGTATTTCAAATGTTGACATTTCTTGGTCCTTCAACATACATAGTAATTTTCCATTGTCTTAGGCAGGAGCAAACCACACTGAGCAACCTCGTTTATTTGCACATCTTGGAAGACTCTGCTGCAGAATACGTATTCTCTGGGTGGTTGCACAACGGGTTTGTGGTCGTCTTTCTACTGTAAGAGAAATCATGTTTATTGAAAAAAAAAAAATGAACTCAGTTCCTCCAAGTTCCTTTCTAATAAGAAAAATATTCATGACCAGAAACATTTTCTGGGATAACTGTGTACCAGTGAGCCTCAGTTGCAGGCTCGCTGTTCATTCTCAGCTGCAGGTTTAATTGCAAAAGAAGTTGGAGATGTCTCTGCTTTGGGAGCCAGTAGTCAAACTCTCACTTTGCATGAGCTGCCTCTGAAATGCCAGTAAAGCTTTGGACCGCTTCAGGGGCGGCAGGGAGGGGGGGAGGGTGGTAGGGATGAGGGTGTGAGTAGAATGCACACTGCACATATCTCATGTAGAATAAACTCCAACTCATGGTTTGAGGTAATTGGTTTCAGCCTGCTGTAAATGTTTTGGCTCCCAGTGGCGTGGTTCAAGATCAAGCTGAACAGAATATTGGGAAAACTGTTCTCCTTTAACCATCTGCTTAGTTGCAGATGAAAACATGCTCTTAGGCCTGTGTAGGAAGACTGTGACAAACCCTGAATCACATGTGAACTGACATGTCACCAGCCACGAAGGTGAAAGAGTGCCCTAGTTCCTTACTTCTTGCAGCCCCTGCAGTCAAACGCAATTTAGTATCGTTTTTAGGTAAAGTACGACGCTTTTTGGAGGGTGGGGGCGGGTGTGCTTGGGGAAGTACTTGTTAAGTGTTAACTCCGTCTTGGTTGACAAGACATTGGTAACTTGCCACCAGGGTACAATTAGCCAGAGAAAGTCTGGATGATGCAATCTCTCCCCGGTATATTGCTGATTTTTGGACTTGGAATTCCTCTGCTGGCTTCAGGGTTATGTTTAAAGCTTTCTGTGGAGCTGAGTTACTTTATTTTGGGAGATGGGGGAGGAAGCTGTCTTCCACACCTCTGTTCAGATGATGTGTCATCACTGCTGTTAGATACTCCTTAGCTGACTCTCAACACTAAAACTTTGTTAGTAGGAGTTTTGCTTTCATTGTGTTTGCTTCCCGGAGGAGGGGAACGCTGTGGGAACGAAAGCAAAGCAGCATCAGGTTGACCCTCCAGGTTCCCTGTATCTCATCCCTGAGATCTCCAGATCTACCCCACTTGAGGTGAAACCACTCTGGTGAGCAGACCAGGCCGTGCTGGGCTCAGCAGTTTCTGATACTCAAATACGTTGGGACCTTTATTTTTCTGAGTGTAGGTGTGGGAACTGCCTCCTAATCTGTCCACTGCTCTGGGCTGTAGTGAGGTTTCTAAGTCATTATAAAGAGACTGGCTTTTTTTGTGGAGTGTCATTGGAGAAACTGCTCTTTTCGGTGAGATAAAATCCTTTATTTCAGTAGCATCACTCATTTATCAAATTATTCCTTTCTTGCAGAACAGTAATTCTAGTATTTTTTGCAAAGTACAGCAGCACAGAAGTGCATCCCACTCCCCAACCACTCACTCCCTCCAGTAACAGGAAAACACATGCGTAGTGTAGCACAGCAGCTCTGTTTATTTGGCCATGTGTGGCCTCACTGAAGAGACTCAGCAGGCCGAGGGGAAGGTACGAGACAACTGTTGGCTGGTAGAATCGGCGATTAGCACAAATAACACGTCAGCACTTCTGGTTTTCTCAGTGCACCAAGATCCTTTCCGGACTATATCTGTGTTTACCAGTTCATACAGGAAATAGTGTGTTAAATCCACCTTGAATTTTCTTTTTTTCCTGGTGCCCTGCCTTCTTTCTGAGGTGATAAACAGCCAGGATTCCCAGAGGGCTTCGGATGCTTCAGTCAACCGATGTCCGTCCTTACAGATATAACAGATACCTGAACATCAGGTCTCAAATGATGCCACTTACTCAGCGTAGCCACCTCAAGATACTCGTCTGGTATTTTCTTCTGATTTGGTTTCTAGGGATGGCATGTGCTGTGTTCACAGGATCCTGGAAGTTACAGAGCCCCTTGTTTTACTGGGGAACACCTGGTGCTTTGGTCTGATTTTTTAACAAGATTAATGGGTTTAAACTGAAAGTGGGGACATTTAGATATCAGGAAGAAGTTCTCCCCGCAGAGGGTGGGGAGGCACTGGGACAGGTTGCCCAGAGAAGCTGTGGATGCCCCATCCCTGAAAGTGTCCAAGGCCAGGCTGGATGAGGCTTGGAGCAACCTGGTCTAGTGGAAGGTGTCCCTGCCCATGGCAGGGGGGTTGGAACTGGATGATCTTTAAGGTCCCTTCCAACCCAAACCAGTCTGTGATTCTAAGATGAAGACTTACACCCTTCCTTCCTTCCCAAGTTAGTTTGGTTAGCGACAAGCCGTCACATCTGAATCACAAGGGCTCTGCTGTGCGCTGGGTGGCCAGTGCTGTAAGCCAGCAGTGAATGCAGCTGAGACTGACCTTGCAGTCCAAAACACCCAGGACTTCGTGGCTAAGCAGCATTGCTGACCCCCTCCTAAGGGAACCACTGGTGCGCTGCAGGTGAGCTGCTCGAGCGCTCCCCAAGAGACCTGAAGCATTTGCTAAACAAAAGCAAAACCTCACAGACAGGAAACCTTCGAGCTGAGCCAAGGAGAGCTGCTGGAGGCGAAGCCCACCCTCGTGACACTGCTGTACTTCGGGTCCCTTTGGGGCACTGGCTACCGGTGCCAACTGCACGTGAGTATTATCTACTCGGACTTGGCGTTCTCTCCACGCTAATCAACAGAGGGGACTCTGTAGCCTTGTCACAAGCGCTGCACCCCAGGATTGTCTAGCTTAGTTTTCTGTTAATGATGTTTTTGTTGTTGGGGTGTTTGTTTTTTTTTTTTCTTCTCCATACAAACTTACATTTGATGGATTTCACTTTTCTTCCCCAGGGACTCTAGATCCTGTGCAGCACACAGGGATCACGGCATTCGGGACACGTGGTGCTAGCAGCTGATCCTCCAAAGGCTCCAGGTTTGGTGCTTCACTACAGGTCTTTTCTTGACTTCCATTTGCGCATGGAAATGGCACCGGACATCTGCCTCTTGTCCTAAGGTACTGATAATTCCCCATGTCTTACTTGGGTACCAGCAAATTCAAGAGGCTGAATTTTCTGGAACCCAGCGGGTATTTCTTCCCCTCCGGCATGTATCCTCCCTTCAACGCAGTCTTCCCCGTAACCCTGTGAACGTACACAGGACTACGGAGACCCCAACCCGTCCCACACGCGGTAGGTGTGAACAGCCACAGAGCTGAACGTGATGTTGCGTGCACCGAGGATGCCGTAACCATGTCTCACCCTGCAGCCTCTGGGCAGGTTTTGTCCTTTCCTGTCTCTTTGGTCAAAGTGCTTGTTGTCTTAGTGGAAACCTTTTGTGTCTTTTCTTCCTTGATCCTTAAACCTCCAGGAACTTCGTCTCAGGAGAGTCTGCAATTCTGAGATAAAGGATTCTGGAAATGCAAATGTTCTTCACTGAACCAGCCCGATGCTAGGGATTAGGTTTTATTTGTACAAGAATACTCTGAGCTACTTTAGATGGAGTCAACCTCCTTGAACCTTAGTAAGATACTTCCTTCCTCTCTCTAAAAAATACTGCTGTTTATCCTTTTTGGGTAACTGCTGTTGGTTTTCTTCTCCTTTCCTACAACTGTGGTGCCTTTGTATGGAAGTGCACACTTAGCTGGCTCCACAAAACAGAAGTTCCTCTTGAAAACCTTTATTTTAGGAACTTTTTGCTATCTGTTGTTTGTAAGCCTGGTATTTTCACATTAGACCCATGTACATTTATTTTACTATTTACACCTATCACAGTACATTTATATGGAATACCATCACACAGACAGACCAGCTACTGACAGCTAATATAAAGATATTAGATTCCACAAGGCTTAACCTGCATAGAGACCAGAAACACATTTAATGGTGAAACCCAGATAAATCTATCTGTATTTCCTATGTTTTAAACCCATTTTGTGTAAAAGGTGATCTTCCTACCCCAAATACCTACTTCTGCATTTTGCATATTTGTCTTGTGGTCAATTTGTCTTGGGTGACTAGTGTCCTCCTGCGCTCAATAGTTTGTATTCCTTGTGGTCACGAAATATGCAATTGATCGTTGCTTTAAGCATTGTTTAAACATCAGTTAAATTTCGTTTGTCTTCTGCTCTCCTCCCAGCAACCTACCGGTGATACGTGATCTCATCCTGCAGTATGACTTCTACTGGTGGACAAAACTCTCTGGGTGAGTATTTCTCTGACCCCCTGTGAGGTGGAGATTGAAGAGAAACGACACAGCTTTGGACTACACCACCTATTTGCAGATTGCTGTAGCTGTGCTTGCTGAAGCTTTACCAGAGATTTGTTTTCCCTGGTGCAAGCAAGATTCGTTTGACTCTTAGTGATTCAGAAATCACAGGGGATATAAAAACCTATCTCTACTTGCAGCATCCTTGTCACTGATCCCTATTCTTTAGGAAGAATTGGAAGTGAAACTCCACAGCAAAGTAGTTGAACATCACACTAGTTTGGTATTTTGTATGCAACATCAGTTATCCTAAAACTGCGTCATCTATCAGGTGCACTATATACAGCATCGCTACTTGTGGCTTTTGTTTGGAAAAGCCGCCAAAATGGGGTATCTCAGCAATTTTTGTGTGCTGTTTGTCAAGGGGGAAAAGTGCACAACAAATTCTTACAAAGGGATGGCCTATGAAGATTGCTGTTTAACACCTCACTGGATGAAATAACCCCCTCTTCATTCACTTTCGCCACTGGGGTGTTTGTGTTGGCTCTAGTACAGATCTTTTCTGGTCACTGGACAGCCACTATATAGATTTCTTGTTTCTAGGCATGCGTGTTGAGTGATCCATGCAACAGTGAAGACCCTGCCACTGTGCGTTCCATGTCTTACTGCTGTTGCTCTCGATTCCGTCCGCAAGATGCTGTTAGTTCCCCTCACCCTACAGTTTCATTCCATGAAAACATCTGAAAAGACAAACACGGTAGAGAGCCCAGGGCTACATGATGTTGCACTGTGTGGCCCCACAACAATCCTTAATAATAGCCAATCCTGCTTTGGCAATGGTGGGCTTGCTTGGAGGAGGTTCTGCCTTCTTTTCTGCTGGGCTGCCTGCAATGTTCAAAACAGGACACCGTTAAAACCGAGAGCTGGTTAAACTATTTCTTATTACTTCTGGCTTAAAGAATGCAAGCCTCTCCTGCCCCCCCAGCCCCTGAATGTTTTCTCTTGTTGGAACAATGCATCTAACGCTGTGGTAGTCACCAAGCTGGCATGAGGATTCAGACTGCTCAGGGAGTCTTATCTCTTCAGGGGAGGGGGGTTAGGAGGAGCTAAAGAATCCAGACACCTCAATGGAAGGGTAAACTTCCTGCATCCTGTTCAATCCAGCTGTCCCTCTTCACAGCCACAGATACCAGGTCCTTCCACACAGTCATTGTACTGTGTTCAAACCCCAACAAACTAGGCAGTTGAACAAAAATATTGCTAGAACTTATTCGGTCATCAACTTCGACGTAGTAATTAGGAGGACTAGATAAAGGTAGGTTTTAGTTTTTCAGGCTGAAAAGAATCTTTCTGTCTCTAACATTGCATTTAACAGCAATACATGAAGTAAACAAGGGAGATGAGTCAAGCTTCCTGGGACTAAAAGGGCATAAATAATTAGTGATGCATCTTAATGTCAACCTTGTACTTGACCATCAGTCATTCCACATCCCTCTGGCAACTCTTCAGCAAGATCTTGATCGGTGCCAAATGGCAGCGTGTTCGGATACAAAGCTCTTCAGCTGGTGGACCAGAGGTGCTTTCTAAGACGGGCACCACTCGACCACCTCCCTGCCCAAGATCTCGGTCTGAGACAGGTCAGAACCAATCTGTTAACTCTAGAGCTCACGCTGTGATGCTGTAGTTGGAAGCTCTTAGCTGCAACTTTCAAAGGCTTCATGTAATCCGCTTAGTTTCTGAGAAATGAGTGTGTTTGCAGGTCTGCCCATAAGTGATTTGGGTTGAGGTGACAAAAAAGCCTCTTTATGCTGGGAAGATGGAAGAAATCTGGGGCAGCTGGGGAAGTTTGCAGTCTTTTCTCTAGTTTCCACCTTGCCTTGAGTAAAACGGGCAAACTTTGCTTCAGACATCCTAGCGTGTATCTTAAAAGGGGTGTTTTCCAGCTATTTTTGCAGAACCAGATGGGAAAATTACTGACAAATTAGTTACTTAAAAAAAACAGGTTGTGGCAATGTGTATTCAAATATACTTTGCATACTTAAAACATACAAAGCAATTTTAACCTGGTCATCTACGACTTGGATTCAGTTTTAAGGGGTAATTGGGCATCTGATTTCGAAGTGGCCAGCAAGATTAACCTAGATTTTGGCAGAGGTTGGCCCAGCATGGCCTTTCAAAATGCTCTTTTATCCCATTGTCCTTGGAGTTTTTCCTATTGATCTTGTTTTTCTTAAACCTCAGGAACTCACTGGTAGGAGATTGTGTTGCTTTGTCTAAGGGTTTTAACTTGGTGCGAAGGAATTCAGCCATCTCCTTGTCTTCCTCTTTCTCTCTGGTGGAAAAAAGGAAAATAAATGTTAGAGAAATAACTGCTTTCTCTGCAAACACTAAAAGCTAGAGTAGCTGGGATTGATCAAATCACTAGTAAACAATTCTCTTTGTTCTTTTTAACAGCACTTAATTTTGCTGGTTATTAAAGAGCACAGCATTTGCCTAAAGGAAAACAGTAACAAGCAACTTGTGGAATTCAGAGACAGGATTTCCCCCAAGGTTCCTTCCTTGTGTCCGACACTGTTGGATTCATCATACTCCCTAGGCAGGTGATTTAAACCGTGATGTATCCTCTGGTTTAAGTTGGCCTCACAAGCACTTCACGATGCTTCCTCTACACAGTAAAGCAGAGGGCACACATTTCTGTGACCGTGCTGATTATTTTTAAAGGCCCGCTTAGACAGAAGACTAGACCTCATGGTCATCTGCTGCTGGTGTTTGCCAACCCAGGTATATTTCTCTTTGCCTGAGGATGACAGCATTAGGCCCAAAATAAAAAGATTGTGTTGCTAACCTCGATTGTATCTATTAATGATATTTCCATGTCAGTTTCTTTGCTGTTTTGTTACTTTAGTATTAACGAGGGCACTGACTGAGTATCCCAGTTTAGAGGAAAATGAGATTTTATTATCAAGAGCTTTAAAGAAAAGCCTCAGGTTTCACTGCAAATGTGAGCTGACACTAATGTATTCGCATTGCAGAGTGCACAGCTGCGTATTTTCAGTAGCCTACGATCAGGCTTCTGCATTGTCTGGCTGCTGCTGAGGTTTTTGCGATTTGCACACGGAAACAGCAGCTGGGAGCTCCGGATTATGCTGCCAGCTCAGGCTTCTTGTCAGCTGCTGACTGCGGCCAGCCTTCTTTGATCAGCTGCAGGACTCTGGCAAGACTTCTCTCCTGGCCTTTGCTTGCTCGGGTTTTAAATGTGCTGGAGGAGATAGTGTCATTTAGGATAAACGGATTGATGAGCCCTGAATCTCTGCTGTTGAAAGAGACGGGAAGAAATAGCGAAACTATCTGTAGAGTGTTAGGATCTCTGTGCAACAGCTGGAAATGAACTTCTGAGGAAGACCGCAGGTTTCTCGGCTACTCTGGGCTAAGATACTCAGGTGAAACCACTCTGGACTTGCTTGTGCTTTAGGTTAGGAAAAAAAAAAAAGGCAGATGTCTACAACTATTCTTCATGCCAAGAGGATCTGTTGGTAGCAGCAAAAATCTTCTTTTTAACGGTAAATGCCAGACCCTTTCCGGTAGGCAAGCAGGAGACCAAACCCTGCTGTAGCCAGGAGATGAGTGAATCATTAATGGGATAAGGAGCCACGGAAGTGCAGTAATCTAGTCTTAATGTTTTTCCTATGGAACTGGGAGGAGGCTTTTAACTTGGTAAGTTGTTTTAAAGGACCAATTCTCTCCCATTAACACTGATGTAAATTTTGTCACTCCACTGTACTATGTTAAACCTCCCAAATGGCTCTCAGTTCTTACCGTAATCTCTCCACCTCTGCATCATCAACAAGAAAATCTCTTTTTTGTACCAGTCTATGGATCTTCTGAATCAGTTCATCCTCTCTTTGTTTCTCCATCTTCGTTTTTTCTTTTTCTGGTCAAAAACAGAGAAAAGAGACTATTACTTCCGATTCTAGAGAGGGTAGCTGGGCAGGGGTGTGGACACTGCAGATGTCCAAGAATGAATTGCTGACCGAGGTCAATGGGTCTTCAGGGCGGAGTCACCAAAACCCCAGCAAGTTCTGGTCACTGCCTCTCTCTCTCTTCCACTTGCTGTTGTGTCTGATCACCTTAATGGTCTGGAGAGTTTGTGGGACTTGCCATGGCGACTTTTAATATTAAATTACTCTGCAAGACACTTGATTGATTCCCCCCCCCCTTTAGTAAGAAAACAGTCCAGGATGCTTCATGAAGATCCATGGTACAAGCTCCCTGTGACCTCAGGGGAGATAAGACCACACCAGAAGGAACCATTTCTCTGTATTTCACAACAACTTTGGCTGTTGACTTGCAACACTTTGTTCTGTTCTGGTAAGGCAGGTGATCTGCAAATCCACAGAATAGTATTGATTGTAAAATGTGGAAAAATAAATGAAAGGGTTTATTTTCCCTGTGCTTCAGAAATCTGAGTAAATAATCTATGTCCTGGTTAACTGGCCAGTCTGTAACGACATGGTTGTCTATAAACAACGATTTTTGTGACATGAAAGATGTGCCTGTCGCAAACTAAAACTCAGTGTTAGGGATTACAGAGCTGTAGTTTTAAGGTTATAAAACACATGTATTTAAGACAGAAATCTTCAAGCCTAGCAAATAGAGCAGAGATGAGAAAGCCAGAGGCAAATTCCAGCCCCCCTATTTCCTCGAGAAGCTGAAAATTTTGACACTTTGCATTAAATTCTGGTTTTGAACAGCAGAACTGTGTTTAGAGAACCATAAAATGAAGTACAGTAAGAGTTGTGGGAAGAAGGGCAAGCTGCCTGCAGTCTGATGCATCTGAGTTTGCTGACTGAACTTAAAAGATATATTAAACAGCTAAATAAATCAGCTATTTTAAAATAATTGTTTAACACAGCTTAATTTTGGATCAAGGGCTTCAGGACGCTTACTGCTATAAAGCAAATCCATTCCTCAGCGAGCGAGATAAAAGCACCTTGAATACAGCTCCAAGGCAATGAAATTCAGTAAGTTTCAATCTCAAAGTCATACTCCTTGAAGAATTATGGTCTGCCAGGAGCAGAGGAAATAATTTGTAATATAACATAAGGCTGTTTTGTCTGTGATGTATCTTCTGTGGTTTATCATTTAGAAATGGAAATGAAAAAGGAAGGTGGGGATTGCCTGCTATGAAGATTTCAAGACCACCTACACTGTCACCTACAGAGAATCCCTGTGATTAATGCTGAATTTGCAGCACAAAAAAAAGGAGAATGCTTAGAAATCACTGCTTTTTCTTGCTTTGCCTCTTATGTCTATGGAACATGGGATCTCTTCCTCTCATTAGTGAAGGCAGAAGCTACTTCCTACTTCCTTTCAATCTATCCTCTTCCTGGATTGAGATGTGAAGCACTGGCACAGGTTGTCCAGAGAAGCTGTGGATGCCGATCCCTGGAAGTGTCCAAGGCCAGGCTGGATGAGGCTTGGAGCAACCTGGTCTAGTGGAAGGTGTCCCTGCCCATGGCAGGGGGGTTGGAACTAGATGGTCTTTAAGGTCCCTTCCAACCCAAACCCTTCTGTGATTCTGGGGAGAAAGTTGTCCTTTAAAGTTGCACAACAAAACGTGGCAGGAAAAATTGAGGATAAACCAAAGGAGAGTCAACACTGGTCCTTAACAGTTAAACAGCAAATTATTTCTGCAGGGTACATGCAATAAAATCTAGAGCAAGTGGCCGACTGCAGTTGCTCAGTGTTGGATCTGTCTACTTTTTTTCTGTAACAGAGTAGGGGCTGTTGTGGATGATCTAAACAAGCAAAGCTGTAGTGAAGTGAAATTCCTCATTGATTTCAGCTGGAGTTTGGAGTCGAGGGCTGCAAAACTGCCCACAGCTCTGTCTGTCCTTAGAGCAGTGAATTTGCAGAGAATTAAGGCAAGACACAAAGCAGACTTTGCCCTTTGCTTTTTGTAGAAACCCACTTAATTCTAGAAGGCAGCTTGAACTGTAGGAGTGACAATGAATTGGTGCATCTAGAAGAAGAGCAACCACGGTCACAGTGATAGTTATAAATCCCCCTCCTCTCTCCCCTTTATCTCTGGTATCTCAGTATTCCATCTTTTCTACCTGACAATCTCCGTGCCACATGGTTCACTTGAGATTGCCAAAGGAGTGTGGGAACTAAGGAATGTGCACGTCGTTTCGGTGATACTTGCAGGGCTGCTGCCAAGGCAGCAGTAAAATACAGCACGAAGAGAAATTTAGAGACCAGATTACAGATTGGAAAAAAAGGTGGGAAGAAAAAAAACAGGATTCTAGGGAAGATACAAAACTCAGTCTTGGGGGGGAGATTGCTGATTGTTAGGGGCAGAGGTGTGTTCCCGACCCCACCACTATCCATGCATCACCCAAGCATTATCCTAATATTGGATTGGAGATGGGCATTACCTGGGATTGCTACCAAACTCTGCAGCTCTTTCTTAAGGTTCATAATGTCTTTGCACAGCTGGATGTCATCCATCCTGCAGAAACAGAAAAAGCATGGTCAGAGACAGGCGAACTCCTTCCTGTGTTGGTGGGATTGGCCCAGAGCTCAGACAGATCCTGTCCTTTGCCTAGAACCTGTGCATCAGCTCAGAAGGCAGAGGCTTCATGTGGGGATACGGATACTGTTCATCCACCCATTTAACAGATAGCAAACGGTATCTAAATATCAGTTGAGCCCATGGTTACTCATCTTGCTGGGATCTAATTTGTGTGTAGGTCATATCTGTCAGTGCAGATTTCTTTCCGCTGCCTTTTGCTTTCTTGAATGTCGCCGAGCATTCTGCAAGGGGCATTTGTATATTTAATAATCATGAAAGCCAGGTGTGACACACCGCACAGACTGCAGCAGGCGTTCTCACTAGGGAAGAAGAGCAAGGGTGAGAGTAACAGGGAGCCTGGGAAGGGGCAACAGAAGCAGACACATAATTTGGCACAGTCAAGGCAAGGTTTATAGTCCACTGCCAACTTTTTTGTGACCTCACTAATGACTTAGTGCTGGTATCAAAGATCTGGAAACTGTCAGAACTATTTTGAGGCCTTGTGCCTTGGGTGAATGTCTTCTGTGGTTGATGCGAGTGCTTCAAATCCTTGATGTGTGCAGAAAGCCCACTGATGTTGAGACACAGAATACAGCTAAAAAAAATATAAATAAATTTGTAGTTTTAACAGAAACTGCACCTTCAGTTCTTACTGAAACTGATACCTGTCCTGAGGGCTGCTATGCTGAATTGTTCCCTGGCAGCCAGCAAACCAGCATTAGCTTCCTGGCAAATGTTTTACTTCAGTGTCTCAGCGATACTGGCAGCCAAGGCTCAGGTGGTGGTTCTGAGGGCTGCATCAGAGGCTTCCATTCTGTAAATCACGCCCTGAAGAATACAAAACCCAGCCTTGGTGATTAATTACACAGTCTTCAACTCAGATGGCAACGATGCTATCCTTGCCCACAAATCTCCGAATCCTTGTTTCATAATCCTGTGCCCGAAGGGTGGACTGCCTGTTGCCTAAGCACCTGAAGGCAGCTGAAGTGCTACTAGAATGTGGGTTGTCACAGTGGGATTTCAAGAGAGGAAACCTGAGATATCCGAGTGTGTGTGTACATGAGAGTACAAAGGATAATGCCGTCAAATTATTGAATTAAGTGAGGAGTGGCAAAAGCAGGTGTTTCTGGCAGAAATAAGATTTTAATCACAACCCAAGAGCTTTTATTCTCCCTACCACCCCTGCATGGAGTGCAGGTCTCTGCAGGGAGCTTGTCCTTCAGCTGCTTTGCTCGTGTTACTAAAACGTGTTGATCCTTTTGTTATTGGCTGCTTTGGTTAACTCCATCTTGCCTGTTCCACTACTTTCACTGTGCTACGACAGCTA
>NW_010248032.1:45207-47143 GCF_000690775.1 Eurypyga helias
TCTGTCTTCCCAAAACACTGACAGTGAAATACCTCTGAAAATCTTTACTGCTGACCTCTTTTCCTTGTTTAGGTGCCACTGTCACCTCTGGTGAAGATCTGTTCTCCCACCACACATCCGTCCTCTAAGACCTACTTTTACTGGAGGATGAGCATGCCAGCCTCAGGGCTAGTTCGTGGGTCACTGCTGGATGTGACTTGGACACTTGGAGGCAGACACATTTGTTCTCGCTTGGGCTTCCCATATTATTCATGCTGATCACAAGCAAAATGTTTTACTCCTGAGATACATCATGCTAAATGGCACTGAAATGACTTCCATCAATTAACAACCCTAAAGGCTACCCTCGCAGGAGAATCAATATTCAAAATGTACTGGGATGTGAGCAAGCCTCACAGCTCCTTATCCGTTCAATGTTTGTGCAGTTTGGATGTCACGTTAATATAATGAGTCTTAATCTATTTGAGGAAAATGACCCTGGTTAACAAAGATGACGGTTTCTTGGCGAGAAACGTTCCATACTGAACTGCTCTATTCAAATGATATCTAGGGGCCAGAGCCTCAACTAGTGAAGAGCACAGTGAATTTCTACAAGAGAGGTCTCCATGACATACAGAGATGATATTTTTTTCTCTACTGGCAGACTTGGCTTCATTCTGGGAAGATCTGAATTAAAAGATACTAATTAAAATAATTCACTGTATCATTTTGGCTCCCTGCCCAAGGAACTCCCAAAAGCTAATGTCACTGCTCCTCTCAGCATTTTCAGGAATTTTAAAATATCCTCGGCAGTCTGTTCCAAGTGAGCAAGATCACCAATGCTCAGTAGTCTCTACAGTCCCTGTGCTCAACCTGTGGCAAAGGTACTGGCCCCATATTGCAACTGTAGTAGTTCTTCGCATCTTTTTTCCTGAGACCTAAACTCTGGTCCTGCCTGTAACTCACAAGAGAGAAGTAAATACATGAGCAAGCACTTAAGGGCCATAACAGCTCTGTGACAATCTGAATTCTAAACGTCCTAAGCCAGATGACCTTTTTGGAGTCCCAGCGCTGTAGGCTAGTGCGTTTTGATGATGGGCAAAGACTAAACCCACCACCTGTACCCTTAAGCACATGGAACATCCTTCCTCCCATCTGTGTCAAACAGCCTTTGTGTTTCGTCTGTTCCATGGTGCTGATTAGGGAAAAAAATAAAAAATATGGTAAAATAACTGAAGGACAGCTATGGGACATATTCATAAAACCCACGAAGGCTTCATCCACCTGACATAATGAAATCAGGAGATATAGTTGCTTGTAACTATAAAGCACATCATGCACCTGCTAGCAAATAATACTGAATGTAGGGTTACAATTGTTGTCCTGGGCAAGAGTCACCTTGTTGTCCTCAAAGCAAAGAGAAAAGGAGGAATTCCTGGGAAAGCAAGCTCTTGGAAGGCTATACAGTCTGTACCGGTATGATGAACCTTCCTCTTCCCCCTTATGCTCTGATTCTTAGATGTCAGCAGTTACAGGAGGCCCAGAAGAACTTAATGCTGCCTGTGAAAAAAAAAATCAAACCCCAGTGGATTTCTCATTTGAAAGCTGGGTAGTCAGCAGAGCTTGACAGAGAGCATACATGTATCGCCATCAGACCCCTTCAGGAAGTAAAAAGAGCTTTGGGGAATCTTAAAGAGCAGAAATCTGCAGAGTAGAGGAAACAAAACTCCTCTGGATTCCCTAACATTCTACAGAAAAGCTGGAGAAACATGCTGAGCCCAATTCTGCAGCACTTTCTCTTCTGTGTTGTAAGTCAAACCCGTCAGAGTGCAAGATGGGTAGGAGAAGTTAACAGACTATTGTCCACTCACTGAAGAGCACTGATATGCTCCGTGTGCACCTAGTGCTTTTCAGGAAGGAGCGCAGCACAGTCAGGTGGTTGGTATGTGCGGAAGAC
>NW_010248032.1:47174-62278 GCF_000690775.1 Eurypyga helias
ACAGAGGCAGCATGGCATAGGGTGCTGAAATGCCACCCTCCAGGCCTGTTTTGGTTACCCGCAAAGCTGCTCCAGACCCTTGCGTAAGCTCTGCAACATACAAACAGCCTTTGCTGAGCTCTGTTCTCTGGAATAGCTGATACCTCATCTGATACCCCGTGAAATCGTTTTTGGTGTTGTAGGAAAAACATCAGTAAAGCAAACAGCAGTTACAGTATGTCAGTTTTTCCCCCAGAGCTGAGCTTTAAATGTCTGCCCAGCAACCTTAAACACGTGAGTTATGAGTATGATAAAACATTTCTCTTATTAAGAGCCCAAATCTATTCCTGGATTAATGGCAATGGTGTTGAAGAAGGGATGAATTCTCTGTGTCCTGACACACTGTCTGCAATTCTGCTTTTCTGTTTCATGACAGCTCGTTGCAAGAAACCCTCCGTATGCTTGGAGATATCATATAAGCATGTATTATTCTTCACTCGCTTGGTATTTTAAGCTGTATCATCAAAACCTAAAAGCAGACTCTGTTTGCCAAAAAAAAAAAAGAGAGAGATAAAATAGCTCATAATGAATAAATAGCATGAGCAAAAGATTTTCTAAACATGTCACAAAATGACAGGAAAATAAGTGGGTCGGAGGAATCTGCAGTAATCTGGTACAGTGACTCAGCCCCAGTGCGTGTTTCTGTGGTCCGGTTCCCAGGAGAATGCTGCTCTGAGCATTCCCATAAACTCCACGGGGTGAGATGAGACCGTGAGTCACCTCGGCTGTGCACCACCTGCACTGAGGGGGAGCAGGGCTCGGAAACCCAGAGGAGACCGCCCATTCAGCTGTACCTGGCAGGTCTCAGAGGCTCTGGAAGATAACGGCAGGCAGGACTTAAAAAAGAAACATTCTGTGCTGGACACAGTAGCAGTGCTTTGTTTCAACCAAAATTATTCCATAACGGCTACATTTTTCTGTCTTTTCAGCTGAGGAAGAAAAGCAAATTCCCTAGCGTAAGGCTTAGAGACCAGCTAGAGTCATGGATGGGGAAAAAAGCAAAAGTGATAGTGAAAGGCAGTAGGAAAATTGCTAAATGCTCACCTTAAGGGTCAGCCACAAAAAAAAAAGAGATGGCCAAGAAGTTTGTTGAGTGCTCAAGATTTGAGCATAAGAGCTATTAGTAACAGCTCCATAAGCATCGGATGTCTTTGTCATTGATTTCAGGAAAAGCAGAGCAGTTCAGTCTGTCTGCAGTGCTGCTGCCTTTGCCGAATGCCTTTCAGAGCTCGAAATAGACCTGCAGTCCCTCATGTCTGCAAGAGGAGGTCTGAGATTCGTTTGTGTTCTGTTACTGCACTGAAGTGCTTCAAGTTAAATGAATGTAGAGTGGTTTTGTTGGTTTCCTTCCCTCTCTTCCACGATGGTCTGAAGGGACTTAGGTTATTTTTAGTTCTAGAATCATAGAATCATGGAGTGGTTTGGGTTGGAAGGGACCTTAAAGATCATCCAGTTCCAACCCCCCTGCCATGGGCAGGGACACCTTCCACTAGACCAGGTTGCTCCAAGCCTCAACCAGCCTGGCCTTGAAGATGGCCAGGGATGAAGCATCCACATCTAATCTAATCTAATCTAATCTAATCTATTTCTGTCCCAGAAGTAAAATGTTTGTAATCAAAGTTTCTGAAGACTCTGATAGTGCCAGTCCAGGTGATGGCCTAAGACTCAGACGTCATGCTAAGTCAGGAGTTGACATGATTACATGTATCTGGAGGTTTAAGCACAGGGATAAGGAGATCATCTCCTTGGTGGTGTCGCCAGTGAACGTGTTGAACACCAGACAAGAGCAGCCAGCCATGATGGAGAAATGCGGGTGACTGAAGGGAAGAGCTGCGCAGAAGTAAAAGAGAACTGCTACAGGCAGAGATGGTAATGTGTTGTCAAACTGCAGATTCATTGAAATAAGGACAGAGGTGGGGAGGAGGGACATCAGTGGAGGCCGCCTTTGGGGACTGCAGGTGTTTAAGGCCTTGCCAAAGTTGTGGGGGATCTGGAATAGGTGAAAGTATTCTGGGAATAGAAGAAAACAGTAAGTTTACGTATGCCCCTTGTCTACTCCATTTTGTCCCTGGCAACTCATCTTACTTTCTTAAAGCTTCTAATTATATATCTGTGAAATCACAGGCAACATTTAATGAATATAGCACACATCGTCTGAGTCATTGTGTTGTGTGTTTATCACCTTGTTATTTAGCTCAGCACCTGGTGCTGCTGAGGCTGGAAGGCACAGAGCTGGCAATTAAGATAACAGATTGCTGACCAGCCTGCTTGGCAGGTCAGGTTACAAATCAAAAGTCCTATGATTAACTCTGACCATTAAAATAAGTGTGTCTATCTTTTCTAGTTAAAAGTGTTCTCTGATGAAGGAACAGTGGATAGAAGCACTGGACCGCAACTTGCAAAGTCATGTTGTAATTCAGCTGTCGTTTCAGACAATCAAAGATGGCAGGGCTTGAAGATCTCAGTCCCTGGAGGTCATATTTAAGGCATATTTCACAGAAGTTCAGAACAGTGTCTAAAGACGCTGTCTGTATTTCATTCTCACTGACACTGTTAAATTCTCTTGAGCTTGGCCATCTCCAGTTAAGAAGTTTTACTGTCACCTTCAACAGTAACAAGAGGAGCTTTCCTGGAAATGCCCCACTGTGGAGGGAAATAGTCCTCTAAATGGCAAAAACTGACCAAGTTGATTTGTCTAAAAACAAGCAATAGGGAAGTTAGATTTAAATTCAGAAGTACCTAACCCCATTGCAGTGGCACAGAGAAGACTGCATAGGGCCAACTTATGGGCATCATTCATTTAAACTGGTCTGGTAGATTTATTATTTGTTATTAGGCAGCCAAAGTAGGAGACTCAAAGTTTGGCTATGTATTGTCTCTAGCAGAATCGATGATAAATTTCCTTCTTAATTTGCCTCCATATTTGACCTTTTCTTAATTTTAAGACCAGAAGAGCAACTATTTGCTATCAAAGCCGAAAATAATATAAAAATATTGGGTATAAAATTAAACATTGTCAGTCAGTCCA
The DNA here is from genome assembly GCF_000690775.1 of Eurypyga helias. Classification (NCBI taxonomy): domain Eukaryota; kingdom Metazoa; phylum Chordata; class Aves; order Eurypygiformes; family Eurypygidae; genus Eurypyga; species Eurypyga helias. The sequence goes on from NW_010248032.1 coordinate 50,242, forward strand.
TTTCAGGACTTTCAGTTTACTTGAATCATCACTGACCTATACTCCTTACAGCAGAAGGCAAGTGAGAGAGACTACTGAAATACCACAGCTCAAGAGTTACATGTTAGTACAGAGCATCCCTGCCTATAGGAGGATCAGCTGTGCAAAAGGGCCACAGTAACTCTGAGTACTACATATGCATGATGTATTATGAATATATCATCATGGATACACGATCTCCTGGGAGACAACTCATTCTAGCATCCACTCATGCAAACCAGACTACAGGTAGCCAGGAGCTGGGAAATCAAAACCAGTTTGGGATTAAAGGTTATATTTGGAAAAAAAAAAGTACTAAATTACTGACCTAAAAACGACTAAGTAAAAAAAAAATTAAGATACCCAGAGCTGCTCCCTCTTCTATTAACAGCAGCTTGTGACAAGCACAACATATATTCAATGTAGAAGATGCTATTGAAAGAAAATTTTCTATTAAATTATTATTTTCCCAGCTGTCCAACAGAGATAATAATGAAAATTAACACCTCAACTAACAGGTACTAAGTCTACAATACATTAAAAACTGCTAATTTTATGTTTGTCATTATACACCACTAAAAAATGCTTTTCCTCTCTAAGCATTTTAATGTAGCATTTTTACTGCCACGCAGTTGAAAGCGTAATGTCTTATTTTCTTCCGGGGTTGATTGCTTGCTGTCAAGCAGGGCAAAGGAGATGGCTCTGCAGGCAGATCAAACTGAACAAAGGCATTTTTCTTTCCGCTTTGAGAGCTGATTTGTATTTATACTTTCAATTTAAAGTGCACAGTATGGAACTTAGCAATTCTGTCCTGAACTCATGCTCCCAAGGCTTCCAGGTTCCCATATGAAGAGCTGGGAGACTCTCACCACAGCTGGACCTTCCAGGAGTTCCCAGTACTACAGTGGGCACGCTGACATCCTCGAGGGTCCCAGATCCATGGCAGCCCCCTAGAAATGCTGTCCCTAATGCCAGAAATCCCAAGCTTTGAGCATCTGACAACTTTCATCACAGAAACCAGGTTGTGCCATTTCCCAGCTGAGAGTTTCCTGTTATTTCCCCAAGGACTCTGGGTATTTGCAGGTGAGACACCGTTGCCATGTGCTTGGGATGGAAAAGGTGAATGGGGACATGCAGTCACAGCCACAAATTAATCCTATCTTGCAGAAGAGTGTGTGCCACACTCGGCTGTATCAGTGGGACAGCCATGGTATCCCTCATAAAGCTCGGCTTGGTATTTTCCCTAATGGTACCATATTTTACAAAGCTGACAACGTGACATGTGTAGTTATTGAAAAATATGTATCATTACACAACTGCCTCCTCCTCTACAGTATCCCAGAGTGCATCTTAAGTTCCTAGAGCAAGATGTAATCAGGAAAAGAAAGGCATGAATTCACAGTAAGTTATATTGTGTTGCTAAGATTATAGAACTGTGAAGGAGGAAAGATTTATTACTCCTTCCCATGAAAAGACAGATCCTATCAGAAAACACTGACAGCAACAACTCTATTCATGAAAAAAAATCTGCTTTTGTTGATGTTGCTTTTATGCAGTATAGTAACAGCCAGGTGCCAAACTCAAGAGAAAAGTACTAGACGCGGTACATATAAGTAAACAGTCCTAAAACAAATCCATGCTTAACCTTAGAGCGAACAGGTAATATACAGTACAAAGACAAAGAAAGAATCAAAACTAGCCAAGAAAGCAAAAGTCAGAACACCTGCTTAGCAATATATAACCAGCAGGTTACCACCGTTGTTCACACCTCTGACCGCCTGCTTCTCTCTTCACACTCTCCCTTCTCACACTTCCGCTCACCCTTCCCCAGGCTGATGCTCAGTGAGTGTCACTGATGCCAAACATGGCATTAAGCCACTGAGAAGTCACAGTGGATGTTACATTAGCGAGTCACTAGAAACAGAGAGAAGGTGTTTGGTTGAACAGGTAATTAAAGTCTGAAAATAACGTAGTTCATACAAAGACAGCAGTCACCGCTGCCTTTGGAAACACTCCACATAAGCAGGCTCTGTAGTATTAATACTTTTCCGGTTCAGCCATTAATGAGACTATTTGTTTCACTTTCCCACTTTGTGCGAGTCTACAAGATACACTGAAGTCATTCTAAATTAAAACATAGTTGGTTTACTGAAGGTTATCACCACCAAAGGAATTAACCTCTCACTTCTTCCATTCTTGTGTAGCTCGACTTTGCAGTGGTTGCATAAAGCCAGGCAACCAACAGACATACCTCTTCGTACTTCAAACTACCAGTGCGCTCTGCATACTGCAAAAGACATACAGGTGAGAATCCTATCTAACCTCTGTTGATGTGTTATTGTCCTTAGAAGGAATACGGGCTACAAATTCTTCTCCATGAAGAATTTGCCCTAAATTTGAGATTCTACTGCTATGTCCAATACCTTACAGAACAACCATTAATGACCATCCCACCTCTACTGCTACTAGAAATGCGTACATCAATGTCATAGCAGTAAAAGACATTCATGGGTTTTTTGCAAAGTGGGAAAAGGATAGAGGTTAAAAAGGCAAGTAAAGAAAAAGTAAGCCTCATACAAATCAAGAAAAAAATCCTGAAACAGGGATTAATTATGTAGTCTGGACAGCTAATGAAGCTGTGGAACTGCTAGTATGAGTTTATTACTAGGGCAAAGCCAAGTTGCAACAAACATACACATAAAAGGTAATTGTTCCTGTGATTACAAGTAAGCAAACATAATAGTGTATAATGGTCTAAAAAACATGAATGGATCTATGGAGAATTTGGATACTGTAGATACTGTGAGCGCTCTGGAGAAGAGGGAGTCATCTAACAGTGTGTAGTGAGAGTATACAAAGACAGTGACCAATTTTGATTTTGCTGAAGTCTGTGGAGGTGAATTTGGCTTTTTTACAGTGTTAGTTCAGCAGTGTAATAACCACACAGATATTAAGCAAATACTCTGTTACATTTATAATATTTTTATAGATAAAACAAGTTTCATAAGGTAAATAAAACTGTTTTCAATAATTGCCTAAAGCAACCTAATAGAGCTTACTATTTAATATCTTATATCCCCTATACATTAAAACATTGCCACTCAGTATCACCTACAGGGCAGAAATAACCGTTCCCAACTTCCACAGTTTTTGTTCAAGGTCACCCAATGTAACTGGCTTCAAGTTTTGCTTTCCATCTGGAAAGCCAGCAGTATCAGGCACTGGCAGATTTCCCATGGAGCGTGTTTCATGACAGTGAGTGCTATTTCGCAAGAACTCCATGCCTTTTCTATTCACAGGAATAGGCAGTAACTGTAGGTGATAAGATCTCACCCATACTATTAATATTTACTGGGTCAGAATATGTTAATACATTTTAAAATGCATGAATTTTGCACTACAAATGATTTTTGAGGTTCAGTTTTGATCCTATTCCTATATGGTATCGAGGTCTGAGGTTCTGCTGCCTGTCTCCTCTGTCAGCTAAGCCGAGGTAACACATGCATTATCCATTTTCACCGTTGTGTCTTTCAGCACGGCAGATTTCCAAACCCCCCAGTGATATGAATCCTAAACTGCTTCTGAAGCCACACACAGCAGTAACACAATAAATGTGCAATGAAGAGGATGCTGCCTGAGCAGCTCCCTCAGATTTTGGGCCTGTTATCTCACCAGGAAAGAAAAAAATAAGTGGGACAGGAGAATTAGAAAGGAAGAGGGAGTGTGCATGTTCTGAAGTGGTACGTTTGCCTTCCTTAACAGCAAAGGAAGATGGAAAATTTACAGTTCGACCCAAAACTCTTTTTATAGAGAACATTTTAAGAAATGAGCTGAGAAGCCTGAGAAGTAAATGAGGGGGAATGCTGTCTAGTTATAAACTGATGCTGTTTCATGCATATTGTGTCTTCTTATCAATACATACTGAGCCCTCAGCTTTTCTGAAAATAAACCCACAAGAGCTGGAGATAGCATATGATAGCTTTAAGCTATATTTTCATTTCCTGGGCTGGCTGGCGATGGCCACAACAGCTCCTGGCATAATTTTATGAAATTTCACAATATCAGTAGCATGGAAGGAGAGATGCCACAAACAAACAGCCACAACTGCTGAATAACCTTGACATACCCTGAGGAGGTCCACCCTGGGCACTAAGTGAGGCAGGGTCTTGAGACAAAAATAGGATTCGGTAATGTAATTACAGAGCAAATTACAGTGCATCTGCTCTGCTGTGACTATAGCTGCCTGAGCTAAAATGTGATTGCACAATACAAACTGTGGCATTACCTAATTGAGGAAGGCTTGATTTTATAATCTGAAAATTTGTTCTATGTAGTCTTTAGGCAATTCTTCATAGCAAGCAGGTATTCAGCTGGAAATAGTACAGACTTCCTGGATATAAAGAGTACAGCTGTCTTCAGCTGCCCTCCTTTTCTTGTTAACAGAGGAAATAACAGTATGGAGCAAAGGACAGGCTTACAAAGGCTAACTGTTCTCACTGGATGCTCACCTTTCTTGCATTTTGGGAAAGTTTTTCTTTAACACAGTGACAGGCAGACTACAGAAATACCTGTATTTGCCTAAGAGCAAACACAGGACAGTACATGATCTGTGGGCCTGGAATAGAGATGCAGACAAATTGCAACAACTTCATAAAGGTATCTTCTGAATTTTAAAATAAGGTTGATGGCCCTCTAGGCCACACAGCCTAGCAGACAACAAGGGGAGTGCACAGAGTTTGTGAGGAAGGAAAAAAATTCCTCAAAGCCGTTGCAAGAGGAAGGTGAGTGTCAGGGGAAGAGTCATTGCAGTGGCCCCAGAGACAGGGCAGCCATTTTGCTTTGTGTGGCTGAGCTGCCAAAGAACGGTGGCCATTTTGTTTCATGCAGCTGCAGAGCTCATTTCAACTGCAAGGGCAAGCACAGAGCACTGGCCTGTGTGGCTCTTCAGAGGCCTCTATGAAGGCCTCTCTCTAAACTTAAAAATAAAGTGTGCCCCTTATTAAAGGATTTTTTTCTGCCCTTTCCCTTCTTTAGCCAGAATCATAAACCTGCAGGCAGGTGAGGTCTTTTATCTGGTGACTTCAGCATCACCTGAGTTACTGTTGCTGACTGGATGTCCAGATCGCTTTCTAAAGGTAGAAAACTTCTTCCTGAGGAGATTAACCTTTCTGTCAGTGGCCCAGAGTGAAGATCATGAGTAATTTTAATATCCAATACAGCCCAAAGCAACTTGCTTATTCACAGTGGGACTGTTGCAAAGAGATGGGGGGAAGTTCATGACTTAAAAAAACCCAAGTTTTGATGTTTTAGCTCAATACTTAATCACAGAAATGTATGTGGAATTTGTTCAAATACAACTGAAATTTTCTTCACGTTAATTTTGAAAACTCAAAATCTCCGTCTGTTGAACTAACAGTATGTTTGACAGACATAGGCTAACAAATGAGACACAGAGCCCACTTGGATACATATGAGAAAACAAAAAGTATCGTTTTGCATGGTTATTGAACACTTCTCTGCACCACTTTTTCAGTTGAATACTATGAAATAATTTTATTTTTTAGTTTAATCCTACTGCCTGCTTCTCAAATACTTTAGGACTTACTTTGAAATAACAATGATGATGAAGTATCTGGCTTTTATTTCTTCACCATCCCACTCTTTCTTTCACCCCTACAGGGTGACTCTTACAAAGCTTTTAGTGATGAACAGCTGTTCAGTAAAGATTTTATTTAGATACTGAAGTGTTACCAACTGTGAGTACTGACTGTAATGTAACATTTGTGTAGTGACAAAGGAACAACAGATTTTTTCCTTCTGTTGTCATACCGACTTCATCAGTCACTGGTTTTTGTTCAGTGAGGAGAAGGAATACGGACCCTACGATATTAGTATGGGAAGAATAGGGCCTCGATGCCTTAACTTGCAAAGCAAGGAAAGCTGTATGTTTTGCTAAGGACCCCCTCACGCAGAGTTCATGTTGCGTGAAGAGAGACACATGCTATACAGATCACAGCTGAGGAACTGCCTGAAAGACCAGTACATTACTGATGACCTCACATATCAGTAGCAAAGGTTTTCACTGGTTCACACACATAGGTGTGAAAAATGCAAACCAACTCCAGGTCCACTGAGCATCCAGACCTTGCTAAGGGTTTTTTTTTCTTCTGCTGGGTTTGGTGGGAGTTTTGTTTAGTTTTGGGTTTGTTGTTTGTTTTTTTTTAACTGGCTGATACGCTAACCTGGAGCAGTTGTCTGCCAAATGCCCTTATTTCATGGCTACTGCATTTGTCAGGGCAAAATGTTGACGTAACAGTTAGAGACAACACGTGTTGTTGCAGAGCTGTTTCAAACATCAGGAATGGTGAGTTTTATTATTATTGTCCCATCCTGATCTTCTGTTCTTCAAGGAAAACAGTAATTTCAATTAGCAGTCAGACTGTTCCTTCCATGGATTAAACCTGTATCACTCTGACAGAGGAAGAGAGTGCTCCAATATCCATCAGCAACAGGTCTAGCTTGAAGTGTTTTGTATTCCTGTTCTTGAGCATGAGTATTGTTAAAATACAAACTGTGTGCTTTGAAGAGTTGTGTAGTTGCTGGTGTGTGTAAGTAAAGCTGACCGGCTGTAGCCTTCTAAGAGGAGGGAGCCATGGCTGCCGTTAGGGCTGGTGACACACGCAGAGCACAAGCCCTCTAGCTTACTTCCTTTAACTTTCATTTTTTTGTAAAGCACAGATACAATGTATTTTGTCCCAGCTTTAGGATCTGGCGACATGTGAATAAAAACATCAGTCATACAGAGAGATGGTAAGAAGAATGAACCATTACTTTTAAAAACGTAGCTAGAGATGTAAGCTGTGTCTGGATGTGTGATATGGAATTACCTCATCGTGTTCGTGCTTTTGTAAGAACTAAAAAAGCCCTATTTAACTCAAGAAAATTTCTACTCTGTTACTAACAGTGTGAGGGTAAAAAAAGAGAATACAAACATACCACACATCTCCATTACTATACGTATGTTTAATCCTTTTGTTATAATTGAACAAAAAGCTAAAGCAGGTACAAGAAGTAAAGAGATGTGGTTCCCATTAAAGCTGGTCTTGAACTCGGTGGGCTGAGTGTAGGTGTAGTACTGCTGGTTAGGAGCCACATGCTCAAAGCCAGCTCTGCCTTAACCCTTTCTGATGGGGCTCAGTTGCATGCAGTTGGTTGCACAGGTCAGTCAGAGGGGATCTAGTCCTCTCAGAAGAAAACAATTACTAAAATTCATGACCTACATATAGACTTCTGGTCTTGGGACACTGGTAGTGCATTACTTCAGGAAGCAACTGAAAAAAGTTAAATATGAACACATAGGAGGTCTGTGAATTGGTTTATGTAATTTGCTTAGTTAAACAGATATAAAACTTGGACCACTGTGATAGCTGTGAGTTGTGCTGTTGATCAGGAGCAGCATGGCCAGCAGATCGAGGGAGGGGATTCCCCCCTCTACTCTGCTCTTGTGAGTCCCCACCTGGAGTTCTGCATCCAGCTCTGGGGCCCTCAGCATCCGAAGGATATAGACCAGTTGGAGCGAGTCCAGAGGAGGCCACGAAGATGCTCCGAGGGCTGGAGCCCCTCTGCCATGGGGACAGGCTGAGAGAGTTGGGGGTGTTCAGCCTGGAGAAGAGAAGGCTCCGGGCAGACCTTATAGCCCCTGCCAGTGCCTGAAGGGGCTACAAGCAAGCTGGGGGGGACTTTTTACAAGGGCCTGTAGTGACAGGACAAGGGGTAACGGGTTTAAATTGAAAGTGGGGAGGTTTAGACTGGCTATCAGGAAGAAGTTCTTCCCAGAGAGGATGGGGAGGCACTGGGACAGGTTGCCCAGAGAAGCTGTGGATGCCCCATCCCTGGAAGTGTTCAAGGCCAGGCTGGATGAGGCTTGGAGCAACCTGGTCTAGTGGAAGGTGTCCCTGCCCATGGCAGGGGGTTGGAACTGGATGATCTTTAAGGTCCCTTCCAACCCAAACCATTCCATGATTCTGTGATTCTATGATCTCAGCAAAAGGTCACGTATTGTGTGGTAAGGTTTTGGTAGCTGAGGGGCTACAGGGGTGGCTTCTGTGAGAAGCTGCTAGAAGGTTCCCCTACGTCTGAAAGAGCCAATGCCAGCTGGCTCCACAACAGACCTGCCAAGGCTGAGCCAATCCGCAACAGTAGTAGTGCCTCTGGATAACATGTTTAAAAAAGGGAAAAAAAAACCCTAAACTGAGCCAATGCCAGCTGGCTCCAAAATGGAACTGCTGGCCAAGGCTGAGCCCATCAGCAACAGACATAACACCTCTGTGGTAACATGCTTAAGAAGTGGGGGAAAAACTGTGCAACTGCAGCAGCAAAGAGGAGCGAGAATATGTGAAAGAAAAACTCTGCAGACACCCAGGTCAGTGAACAAGGAGGGAGGAGGTGCTCCAGGCACCAGAGCAGGGATTCCCCAGCAGTCCATGGTGAAGCCCACAGTGAGGCCAGCTGTGCCCTGCAGCCATGGAGGGTCACGGTGGAGCAGAGATCCCCCTGCAGCCCACAGAAGACCCCACGCTGGAGCAGGGGGATGCCAGGAGGCTGTGACCCCGTGGCCAGCTCAGGCTGGAGCAGGCTGCTCCTGAAGGATGGCACCCCATGGTGGGGGGCCCACGCTGGAGCAGTTCATCCAGAACTGCAGCCCGTGGGAAGGACTCACGTTGGAGAAGTTGGTGGAGGCGTCTCCTGTGGGAGGGACCCCAGGCTGGAGCAGGGGCAGAGTGTGAGGATCCTCCCCTGAGGAGGAAGGAGCGGCAGAGACACCATGTGATGGACTGACCCCAACCCCCATTGCCTGTCCCCCTGCACTGATGAGGGGGAGGAGGGAGAGAAATAGGGAGCAAAGCTGAGCCCAGGAAGAAGGGAGGGGTGGGAGGAAGATGTTTTTAAGATCTGGTTTTATTTTTCATTATCCTACTCTGATCTGATTGGTAATAAACTAACTCCCAAGTCAAAGCTGGTTTTGCCGATGACAGTAATCAGTGAGCAATCTCTCCCCATCCTTATCTCAACCCATGAGCCTTTCATTGTAGTTTCTCTCCCCTCCCCAGCTGAGTAGGGCAGTGACAGAGCAGCTTGGTGGGCACCTGGTCCCCAGCCAGGGCCAACCCTCCACAGGTCATTAGAAGACATTTGTCATTGAAGACACATGCAGTCGAGCCTCTCTGCCAGTGTAAACTGGCCAGAACAAAAGGCAGCAAAGAAGAGGTGCTGCTATATTACTTGGGCATCACCAGCAATGTGCTTCTCACTTATCAGGAATAAAATGTAAAAACATTCTTAAAAATGAGATAAAGACAAATAGACAATTTTTTGGACTCCTAAAACCTATTAAGAGAAGCACGTACTAATTCTGGAGGCCTTTGCGAGTCAGGGAGGCTGCTTTTTCTTTCACACTTGATGAGGCAGCATGAAGAACAACTTCTTGTAATGGGACTTACAAAGATGGGAAGCCTACACGGGGCTTGACAGTTCATGATCAGTGCAGTCTTGGCTTGCAAGTAGAGGCCCAGTGCAGAGAAGGATGCCATCTCACCATCTCACTCAGTGGTGTTAACAAACTGAACTGCCTGAAGGTTTAATGACCAGTGTCAGGATATTCTACCACAGAGAAGGGAGCAGATGATGTAGAAAGCTGTGTGAGTATCCCTGGAAAAGCAGTCATCTTGGCCTGCCGCTGCTGAAGGAATGAGAGGGTCTATGGCTATGGCACAGATGTCAGTCCCTCACTCCAAAGGTGTCTAAGCAGTGATTCTGGGTGAAGTCTTCTGGGCTAATACTCAAAGACAGATGTCTGTGCTGTTGGAGGGTGAGGCTTTCAAATTCTGGCAGTGTGAGTCGGGGCACTGAAATCAACCTCCAAGTTTAATGCTTACAGTACAGTCTACCTTTATACTCCAAAGGGAGAAATGAGCAACTGAGTTTTTTCAGGCTACTGTAGCTTCATTAATGCTAAGAAAGATCTACTGAGATTCTTGGTCTGTCAGCAAAGGCATTAGTTTCTGATCTCAGCTATTCACAGATAGATGTGACTTCAAAATAATATACTTCCTTATTAATGTCCTGGTCTTCTAAATTCAGTGGTTTAGGAACATAAACCCTATTAACTTCATCATCAGAACTGGATTAATATTCATTAATCATCAGTGAGGCTCCTATATCTGACCCTTTTGTCACTTTGAAAATCTCTCTTGGAGTACTGCGATTTAATTTGATGTAACAAAATGTGTTTTTGTTGATAACTTAATGGCTTCCATTTAACAAATGTCCAATCTTGGCTGCTATTAGTCCAGAACAGAGTGTGCTCTCTTGTGACACAAACTGTCTAAGACCACTAAAGAAGTGTGGAATAAAGCCTGAATTAGGTTAGCATGTGGAAGCTCTAAATCCCCTACCTGTTGATATTTTTTTCAGACAAACATCCTTCCCACAAAGGACTGAAGGCAGGTATAAAAATATGCTCTGTAGACATGTACTTTGCTAAAGTTTCCTTTCCTAAGTAATAGATCCCTTTAATGTCTTCTGCAAATCATGCTGAATAAAAAAGGTGCTGAATGAAAAAGGTAATTTCCTTTGCAACTACAAAAATCATTTCCCAATGGCATTTTGCAAGCATTCATCTAACTGGGATGCTCTTTATCTTTCTTCCTTTTAAAATGTCAAACAGACAAAAGTCTTCTAAATAGCATTCTTTCCTATTTTGATTAATTTTGCATAGTGTTTTCCCAGAAGTATTGATACTTACATAAACCTGAGTTCTGATTCTCTTCTGACTAAGACTTCCCGAAGTCTTTGGATCTTTGCCATCTCAAGCTCAATTTCCTCAGGCATCATTGTTGTTTCAGCCATTGAAATGATGTCAAGTTGATCTGCGTGTGAAAGCAGAAAAAACGGATTAAGCTAGTCAAAGGGTCTTAATGGGGTTTTTTAGGAATATAAATTTAATCACAGAGCTATCTGACTATGGGGTAATTAATGGGAGTAGTAAAGAACATGCTAGCTGAATACTACAGTGACTGGGTTCTCTATTGTTTTGCTTATTACTTGCAATGTAACCGTTTTGAAGTGAAAGAATCCCTAAGCCAAAACGACATTCATTTTGTTAGTCAGAATCTATCACACCTCTAAGGAATCCCAACCCAGTACGTAACTATACCTACTGCTCCTTAAGTGACATACTACCAACTTGGAAAGAACAGCCACAGACTGCTAGGAAACTCACTCAAAGCAGTTACTTGCTACTCTCAAGAGGCCCATCTTGGCGCAAGTGCAGGCAATGTAAACTGATGAAGGCTTCTCACCTTCACATAACATTTCATGCCATTCCACCATCTCAGCCTGACTAACAGCGAAAGCCCAGACCCACTAGAGAGGAGCCAAGGATGCGATTAGAAGCGATGTAGGGCCTAATCCTTTGAGGCGCTGAGTGTTTCTCACTAGAGCACTGAAATCAGTTGAGGAGACAAACAGCACTTTGTAATAATTACTTGGCAACTGGTAAGACCAGGGTCCTTCTGTGATTATTTCTCTGTAATTGAAGTATTACCTAATCTAATCCAGACAGAAACAGGGCTATGAACTGTGTTCATTGAAGGTAGAAGGAACCAATTTATAGAAGGTGGTTTTGGGAAGGAGCAACTTGGCCTCTGGAAAACCTTATTCCAAGTGTTCACCATAGTTGGCCTTCATTTTGAATAAGAACTTAGAGACTAAAAAATAGAATGCCTACGTGATTTGTTACCCAAATGGAGACATATTCTTGACAGCCGACCTGTTTTGTTTTAAAAACAGAAAACAGAGAGGTCAAAATGTACTCAGCACAATTATGCAGAAAACAGGAGACAAAAAGCATTAGGAAAAAAAGCTGTTTGATTAATTAAGAGGAAACAAATTCCAACATCCCCCATGACAGACTAAGCACAAACGGCTGAGAAGAATTTCTGACAGAAACTTGGAGCAG
>NW_010248032.1:62293-86591 GCF_000690775.1 Eurypyga helias
TCTAACACAGTCCCTGCATGAGCTTAGCTCACAAAGACCTGTTCTCCCAAACGGAAGCAAAGAAATTCTACAGGATATGAAGAAAATATATTTTCTTAATATATAAAAAGATATTAAATACACACTTTATTGAAAGCTATCCTGCTAGTATTGTCTGCAAGTTTTTGCTTCACTTCACCAGGAAGAAAGTTGGCAAATATATATTAAAAAATCACTATTTTTTTCAAGGTAACAGAATTTTGAAATGTCTCTCGTGAGAGAACAACCATTTCTCAGTACCTGTTTTTAAAACTCAAACTGCAAAACCAGTTGGTAAAATAAGGCTATCTTGTGTGTCCGAACACACAACTGCTGCCTGCAGAAGATGGAATTTCCTGTTAGAAATCACTGTGTTTGTTGGAGTATATTTAGCTGAGGTACAGTCTAGACGTCCTAGGAAGTGTTGTTCCAGCTCTGTCACCAATGGCTAGCTCCACAGTGTAAAGCACGAGCCTCTTTAAATCCCAGCCAACAACCTGGGCGCTGAAATAGAACCAAAAACACCTGGAAATTCTAGATCTGTTTGAGGAAGGTTGAACACCACTGAAAATGCCTTAGGGATTGTATCCAGCTTTCCCAGCCCCATCTTTTCCCACCCCTCACACCCTTAGATGGGTGTGTGGGAATGAGGAACCATAGTGAACTCTTAAACATAGCAGCAGACTACCTAACACGCTGTACTACCCTGAAAAGATGGGCTGAATTATAACTCAGCCCATATATACACTAGATGTTTATCAGACATCAGTCAAAAGAAACTGGAACAAAGATTCTGTAAGTATAGTTTTGTCTCTTGTTGCTTTTTGGAGTTGTGGAGTTATTTTAACTGCCTGCAGCATAACTAATCGGCTTTGGTGCAAATTTCTTTTCCAAAAATATTAAGCAGGAGACAGGAAGTTATTCTGATGCTACCATGAATTAAAGCCAATAATACCGGTAATTAGAAAGATAAGCCACAAATATATTACACATACATATTTTAGAATTAGTTCTCAAGAGCTCAGAACCTTATTTCCACTCTGCAACTCTAGCTGTGAACACCCCAGTGCTACCCCCTGGACCAGATGAGCTATCATACTGTGATTTCAGTAGCTCAGGAGGGGAAGCATGAACAAGTTTTACACTCTGAGTATGTGTTTGAAGCCAACACAAGGATTAGTGTGACAAGCAGTAGTTTAGCCTGACCTTTTGCAGAACAGTCACAGATTCTCCTTCACATCCCACTCAACGTGTGCTTGAACCAGAGAAAATATTTCTGAAAGCTAACCAAAATTATGCCGTATTTTCAAAAGAAAAAGAAGAAGTAATCAAGGCACCACAAGTTTGAAAGTGAAGGGAAATAAATATAGAAACCGTAAGATACTGGTTTGCAACTTGTCTGCCAACTTAGAGATGTAGCTAGAATAACACAGACATGCAAGGAGTGGCTTAGTTTGCAGAGCAGTTCGTGTGCTGTGAACACACTGTAAGGTGATTGTCATGGAGATCTCAAACTGGAAGGAGGATGGGCAAGAACTGGACTAAGGGACCTTCAAGAGGAAAAACCAGCCAGACAGTTGAAATGGGAAGAAATTGGAAGGTGAGGATATAGAGAACTACGTATGGAGAGACTGTGGTGCTGGAGCAGATAAAGAGCCAATTCTAGAGGGATAGGCATGGTATTCCAAGGAGAAATAACTGAAGACAATCCATACTTTATGCCTAGTCACCAGCCCACTACTAAGGTACAGTATCATTTTTGACGAATCTCTAGGTTTTCTAAACCTCCCTTCCTAACAAGGACTAAGTGAGCTCCTGTGACAGCTGCCAATTCCCTTTATATAGGTGAGTCCTTAGGTCTCATAAACCTCACAGAGCTGCAGAACACCACCCACTTGGGCCCCCTCTGAAAAATACGCATTTTTAAGGCAGGCTTTGAGGAGAAAAGCACAATTAGAACACCCTATTTCCCAGAAATCCTGAAAGAGTAGAGCACAGGTGTGAGGACAAGCCTCTGAAGAGACCACAGGTCAGGATTCCCACCTCACACCTTCACCACTGCGATCGTCCCAAATCCACAAACCTGTTTGTGCCTGAATTTCTCCTCTAACATTGAGGATAACTGTTTGGCCTACCTGGCAGCCGTTATGCTGAAGGATAATTCGTTTTCAAAAAATGGATGGAGGTCCTGGGATATAAACCACTCAGGAAAGCATATGTTACTATTATTAAGCCTTTGAGTAAAGCTCTAGCACTGTCCCAGTGACAAATGACACCTTTAATGCTTTGAGACATGGTTCTGAACCGCCTCACACAGAAGTCTCGTACCTTTTCATAAAAGAAAAGCAGTATTTTTCCCCTCTTAAGTATGTTACCAACAAGGTGCTACCATCATTGCTGATTGGCTCAGCCTTGCCCAGAGGCTGGTCCAAACTTGGAGCCATCAGCTTCTCACATGAACCACCCCTGTGGCCCCTCCCCAGCTACCAAAATCCCACTGCACAAACCCAAAATAATCAGTCAACTATTTTTTAACATATATTGTTATTAAGTTCTGTTTCTGGTAATGAGCCAAAATTTGTAAGGCGAAAGCAGAGACAACACTGCCGTTAGTCACAAGCAGTGGCTGTTCTGCAATCTCCAGGATAATTTTCGGTGACAAAGAAACAAGTAAAATATTACTACTGTGAGAAAAAGATAATAGCAGGAAAATAATTACTATATGGAAATAAAATTATCAAGTTATTACATATAATGAGAGAGACTGAAGAGGTAAACCTGAAGCTATTTATGCATATTTTCGCTTCCATTTAAATGCAGACTGGTATAGTTAAACTGGGTATCAATTTCCTGATCCCATTCCATCCTCAGTGAGCCTGCCAGAAATGGAACATTAAACACCTGTGATGAAAAGCAACAAAAAATAAAATGCCTATTAAGTCAATAAGAGCAAAGAAAACTTTACAAGAAGCAAGAAGCAATATGAGAAATGAGAGAATGCATTACACCTGGTGTAATAGTTTCAGACAAACTGGTAAGGAATGCTGGGAATAAAGTAATTATCAGCAAAAATCCTGCTGCTGTCACTTGATGCGAGCATATTGTTCACTGAGAAGCTCACTGTGCTCTACAACCATTAGTTGGCTTAATTTGGGGGTTTTGTTATCATCGTCTTTGTAAAAGACAGAGGCAGGGAGAAGGCGAGGTGTATCCCTAACACAAAGGGTCCCAAAGCTATGCTGTAGGGACTCACAGCTATGCCATTCTGATTCTGGCAGTATCCACACACTGAACGGTACCAGACCTCCTCCACAAACACCTAATGCAGTTTGCAGTCCAGAGGCACTAAGAGCTGAGTGAGAAGGTGCTTATAGATACACAGCAAGTCTGTGGCAGAGCCAGCTCAAGGTCTGCTGGATCACGGTGTCAGTTTAGGACATAGTTTCCAACAGCGACACACTCACAAGCAAGAAAAAGGATAAACAATCAAGTCACTCAGCCTTGAAAAGTCATCTCCGTCATTCAGCAACAGAAGAGCTCCAGCACACGTAACGGCCCAGCTACTCTGCCGCTTTTTTTTTCCATCTTTGACATGGATGAACCATGTTAAGAGAGACTCTGTTTGTTCAAGTCACGACTGCTCAGAGCTGTTTAAAGGTTCGCGGTACAAATCCGGTGCATGGCTTCTCTAATGTGGATACCACTCAGCAACAAACCTGCTGCTCAGCCCACTCACTCACAGTGCTTCAGTCCAAAATTATTTTGTCACTGTTGTTCTGGATAGGAGTTAAACTGAGCAATTCAAGGCCTATTTCCATTTCCTTAAACTGTCCAATAATAAGATAATCCTTGTTAAAATACTGTTAATGACTAAGTTTTGTTCCAAATCTGGGTCAACACGTTTGGGGCTTTCTCAAGAATTCAGTGAAATTCTCAAATTAATCCTTTTTCACTGGAGTATATTAAATGCTAATAAAGCATGATGCAGCAAGTGTACTCTTAATGCTGTTTCAGGTATCAAAACCAAGACCTCCAAGACCACTATTAGTTGACAAGCCAAAGCAGAAGTAAGCAGGAGGCATAGGTGAGAGACGGACAAAGAAAGAACCAGACGGTGCAACTTAAAACCAGCACACTTGGAAACAGAAATAGTTGCATAATGCAGAAAAATTGTTAAAGTACAAAATATTCCGACAAAAAATGTTCATGTGAAGAGAATCAGATGACTCCTGTAGTTTGTCACTAGCTTGTCACCTGGAGGCATGAATGACTAGCCTTGTAGCTAGGCCTTGTACTACACCTTCTACTATTGCCTCAAATGTACTGAGAGGTCCAGGGTTGATTTAATCCATCAGGAGCAGGATGCAGTGGCCAGTAACTAACCTCTGCAGGAAAAAAAAGCCTCCATCTAATTGCTTATTCCTAATCTAGCCTGCTACAGCATTCCATTGCTGTGAATCCTAACACTGATTAAATCTGGCACTTGTACAGAACAGTATTTATTCGATGGTTTATGCTGCGATTACCATGTAAAAATAGCTAATAGCCAAACACAATAGAAACAGCTGCAATGTAGTTTGTTCCTGGCTTCCCTAACAGGCAGGCAACGGCGTGCAATTGGAAATAGGTAGGCTGGGGGAAGGCGGCACCAGTGTAGAAGTGCCCTGACTGTCTGGGTGCTGAGCACATCCCAGCACTCCTGCTGGTTCGACTGCTGAGCTCAGGGTTGGTTTGGACGTGGCACAGGTGTTTGGCTTTCAGAAGCCTCAGCAGAGGCTCCCTCTCCATCCCCTCTCCTTTTGCTCACAAGCAGATTTCAAGCTGAGACTGTGGCCCTTGGCTCCCTCCTTCCCGCAGGGGCCTGGACTTCCCACCTGACCTTGGCCCTGCCTTGTTCTAGAGATCTGGACTGTGGCTGACCCTGACTGTTGTCACCAGATCTGCTCTGCTTTCCTTGCTCAGGTGCCATCTCTTCCCTCTGCTTGTCAATGGCCCCCCGTGTTTCACCTCTTGCACTGAAAACAGACTGGGATGACGGCGAACTTAGTGTACTAAGACGGAATCATGCTGCTGGGTTGTACCAGGCCTCAGTAACCCCCAATAGGCCACACTGAGGCGACAGGAGCACACATACCAGTGACCAGAAACTTTCTGACAAAACTAGAAAATGCCAGAGAAGGGGCATTCAGAGTACTTGGGGGATAACATCTTGGATTCAGTACGTTTATTACAAAGTCAAAAGAAATGCTTCTGTGCGAAAAACCTGTTTTCCTATCAGTGCATGAGGATCCAGAACAACCCTTCAGTCCTGAAGATGTAAGTTTCCCACAAAACCCCAGAAGCAGAAGTTTCAACCGCAGTGCAGCTCCCAGGTGCACAGGAGGTAATCTTGGAGCCTTGAAATACTGGCTTAAACTAAGCATCAAAGCTTCTGATATTTTTGCCAGACATCAGGGCACCTAGAAATCCCAAAGCTGGTTTTTCACATCCTCCATGTCTCAGAGTAAACCTCTGGGATGGTTTATTCCCCTTACAGCTTGGCTTTGCAACAGGCAGCTGTGAAATCTGGCAGCTCTAGGGAACCCCTCTGGCAGGAAGGAAATGGAGATGCATACTGAAAGCTGATTAAATGCCAGCATCTCAGGGAATGTCACAGTCACCAAGTATCCCTGCTTCTGAACAGCCACTGGGGAAGCAGAAAGAGAAGGAGAAAGGATTTTTCAGATTCATGGGTAATTGTGGTGCATCTATGCTTCAGTAAACCTGAAATAAAAAGTACTGGCCACCTCAGCTCTGTACCGTGTTGAGATAAACTGCTAGACTAGAGCAATCCCTTCTTCACATCTGTGGTCCATTCAGCAGCTCCTCAGCCAAAAGATCAGAATTTCATGTCTGTAGAGAGACACTTTGGTACAACCTGTAGACAGGCACGACATCCCCCCGAGATGATCAAAATGAGTTATCACACATTTAAACTTGCCAGTTTTGGAGGAGAGGAAATCTTGCTTTCACAGCAATGGTCAGAATCAGTGTGAAAACCACTGTTGCAGCATCAGCTGCAGTAAAAATATTTTTATTTTGTAAATGGAGAGAATAAAAAATACTTCCTACCACCCCTTATGATGATAGCTGCTTTTGCACAGATTGCTTATGGAAACAGATCAGCTTTTCTTTATAATCAAAATGAAAATGTTCTTACTATAGGACATATTAATAGTATTAGTAAAGACTAGGAAAGGCATGAATAACCTAAAAAGATGAATTTATTATATGGCAAATACACACATTTTGAAAGGTTTTGTTTCAAATTTTGCTGAATTAATTCATTATTTGCTGAATTAATTTGTCAAATTAATCAACCTTTGGAAAAAGTCATATGGATACTGTGTGCAGAGTGAGACTTTGTCTTGTGGGGACGATTAGCTCTGAAAGTCCCTTCTCCTAATCCAAGGCTCACTGAAGTCAACACTTCAGCCTATTTTTTTCCCTCTTTTTTCCCCCCCCGGCTCTCACGTCACATATAATTTGCCCTTCCAGGCATGCAGCTGGTTTTACCTTTGAAGAAAATCAAGTCTGAAAAAGTCTCGGAAGTTCAGACTTGCCTTTTCAGAAAGCTGTCGGTAGTCTCAAACCGACTAGCAACCTGATGAACTTTGTGGAGCTGGGCTGTGATATTCCAGCCTTTGGTCAACGCTGAGGGAAAAAACAATGCCAGAAAAAAACCAAACTAGTAAGACAGAACTGACATTCATAGTTTTGTTGAATTCATCAGAATCTGACTGTGTCTTTGAACCACCACATGGTAACAAAAAACCCTATTGCTAAAACTCACTAGAGATCACTCTGTCTGCCATATAATTTCCTGCCGAAGTATATGAAATGATCTGACATGAGTGACTCTGTTCAAGTAGTCAGCTGTGGTCTGAGAGCAACAGCCCAATTATAACAGAGATTTATTTTGTCCAGGTCATGAATACATTTTTTTTTAATTATCACAGTTAGATTTACAGTCTAGACATTACGACCCGAGATTCCACTTCAAAAGTGTCACTTACACTCTACCACGTGACTCCAGTTTAGAATTAGCTAAGGAGATAACACACACAGCACTGTGTGCAATTGCCCACTACACTTCCAGAATCTCTACCCCATCTGTTCCATATCGAAGAGCCTCTTGTTATAAGAAGATTCCTTTAGTTGCTTATCTTGTATGTTCTTGCCCTTATCTTCAAGCTTTGACCTTTTATTTTTCATTATTTACCTTTTCAAAAAGCCTGTTGGCAGCAATCTATTCTTCCCCATTTCAGGCTTTTGTACACTGTGGTCTCACTGAGATTTCTCTTGCAATATAAACGCCAGATTCACAGTGTTGAATATTAACTCCTTCCTCTACCTCTCACAGTCCTTTTGGTTTCTATGGTACCATATTCAAAGTACCGCACACAATGACTCCTTTCACGTAAAAATGTGCCTGTACCTGCCCAGTGCCCGAATGAGACTCTTAGTTGCTTTGCATCTTTCATGCTGTACTTCTGTAGATCCAAGCTGTATTGCACTGAAGAAAGGCTGGTTTAAAAACTGAACCTGAAAGAGATCCTGCTTTGAATTTTGCAATTCAACTTCATATTTCCAAGTAGAAGTAGACATTCAGGCAGTCAAAGCGATTGCTAATTAAGGATGGTCTTCAGTACTTTGCTACCTAGAAGTTTTATGGTTAAATGATGGTTCCAGCTTCCTAATTTAGGGACCATTTTCTTCCCTTGTTCCCTGTGTAAAGATACGTATCAGCACAAGTCCATAATAATAAGATCTATAAAGATCTTGCCTCTCAAAAAAAGCATCAATTAAATTGTCTTGTTTGTTATCCCAAGAAATTTATAAGCAGTAATTATTCTTGGCTTTGTCTTTTGTCAATTTATGACAGTTCCAATTTCCTAAGTGGGTAATTATGCAACCCTTCAATCTTACACTTTCCCCTGGGCAAAAATCTCTCTCATCTTAAGAAACTGCTCTGTGCATAGAAGACGACGTTTTGGTTGTAATGATATCCTGAAAAAACAGCTCATCTCTCAGGAGCTGTTCATCCTTCTCTGACAATGAAGACCCTGTGAATCTGCACCACCCTGGGATTCTTCTAGACATCTAATGTGATACTCAGACTTAATGTATCTTAAAACCTATACTGCCATCCTGCATTTAGATGATAAATTCCATTTGTTCTATCTTGGACTTAAACTTTCAGATTTCAGCGTTCTCCTTACTTTTGATGCTGTCAAAACTGTGGTACTCATCTGTTGGTGAAGATGCAAAGTTGGTTAGCTAGGAGGAAAGGATCAAGGACAAGGGAACAGATTGTTTATGTTAAACAATAATGGCTAGTGTAAAATTAAGTAAAGAATAAGCTTAGACTGGAAACTAGTAACTACCCAAAGCAATAACACTCTGATGCCGTCTTTCAAGTACGATATTGGAGGAAAGGAACCGAAGATCAGAACACATGGATATTTAAACGGTCTGGCTTCATTTTCTGGGGAGAAAAGCCAGACATGTCCTGTGAATAAGCTCAGGTATTGTATGATTGTCTGCAGATGCAGGAAGGTGGACTCGAAGCAGAAAAGATTAATGTGACCATTATCTGGGGCTTTACTCTTTAAGGTGGGATTTAGCTTTTTGAGGTGCAGTGTCCTCTGCAGTCAGACCCTGCCCACACAAAGATTCCAGACTCTTTGTCCAGGTATGAAGTTATAGGACCCATCCTGTCAAATTCAACCACCACTTCCAAGATAGTGCCCCATCTCTGCTTTCATATTCTTCCACCTGGATCTAAAGGTGTTTGCTTATGCAAGAAACTGACTCAGTACAATAGGACAATTTGATACCTAATTGTCTGTAACTTAGAATCACTGCTTTTCTAGCTATAAATCTATATAGGATTTGGTGCTGTTTTATAGCACTATCATGACTTACATGTAGGTTCTCTCCACTACTGAGAGTTCTACTAGCTTCCTCTGTTTTTATATCATGCCTTTGATCTGTGACTCACAATATCCTGGATAGTCCCCTAAACAGTCAATTTTAGGGGGAGAGGGAAGCCTTTTCCTCAGTAGCACCCCCTCTGGCAGCAGTTTAAAAGCTAATACAAACCGTATTTACAGATCAGGAAACAGAATTTCAGCACTCGCTAAGCCTGAAGAGTCAGAACTTAATATTAAACTACATGTTTCTTTAAAAATGTAAGATGAATATAACTTCCTATGAAATCTTCCCATAAACGATGAAATAAAAGCCCCAGGTCTAATCCAATTGTGCCATAATCTTAAATCAGAAAACCAAGGTTTTTTCAATGTGACTGAAATTTGCAGATAGTGCTTCTGATGTAAATACAAACAGGTCATACGGAAGTACATCCACTAACATAAATTACCCTAATGACACTCACAGATTGGGTCTTGGAAACCCTTAGGGGCTTTGACACTCCAATTACAGGGCTCAACCTTGCTACTTTGAAGCTGTTTCCAAGACTCTGTCTAGGCAATTCACATGCTCCAGACAATTTCCATTACTGTCAGTGATAACAAGGTTGCACACATCTCTTCAGCCTGTTAGAGGGCAAATGCATAAAAATGAGGAAAACAGAATCATGAGAACAGCAAAGGAGTTTGGAATTAATGTCTTTTTATAAAATCCTTTTAAAACCCAACTGCCACTGAATTAAGAAACCCCAGAAACGTTATTCGTGGATTCACATGTGATTCTCCACGCAGCTCAAACAGAATCCTTGGTTTTAATATAAATTGCATCTCTGAGTTGAGACAGTTTTCAAATAAAACTGATTCTAAATTCATCAGTTCTAACCTTTTTTTTTTTCTCATGGTGGCTGTGTGAAGGCCACAACAGCTCACGCTTTCAGACACAAGCTGGTCTGCAAGTGACTGCTCAGTAGCCAGTTTAGTACCATCTCAGTACAGTTCCTATCACACATCAAAATCTGGCAACACAGAGTGTCTTTACAGGTGTCTCAGACATACTGACGGAGCGGGAAAAGGAGTTGCTCACACTCAGAAATTTTTCAGAGCGATTACGGCACAGGGGAAGGGCATCACCACGATTGGTGTGACCACTTCAGACTTCACTTTCCAGCATCCCCAGCGCGTGAGCCGAGCCACAAACTCTCTTGGAGACTAGTACAGTCCTTCTGCAAAATAGCCTGTGGTATCTCATCCAGCCATTTCTGTTGTGTATAAAGGAGGATTAAGTGGTTTTAAGTGGGATTTAAAGAAGAGCTGTCCATATAACTTGGTCTGCAGAGAATTATGACAAAGTCCTGCAACTGAATTGTGCAGCAATGTTTTCCAGACTTCCCACTGTTATTTCCCATTTTAAACAAACCCTAGTTTGGGTATTAGTACCACACTCCTTGCCAGATGCTCTGACAGGATTTTTCACACATTTGGCTGGTGGCTTTAGGTGAGATGTGAAAGCAGTTTCCCTCAGACCACATTACATGTGAGTCCTAAACCAAGCAACCTGATTTGTCATGCTGTAACTGAAATAATAAAGGGGCATTTTTCCACCTCTTTCTAGGAGAAGTACCACCGTGTATTTCATAGCAGCGATTCTCCTGTTGACCCAACCTGATGGAAGGGGGCCCTCAATATCCCAGTAGGTCTAAAACCAGATGCTTCTAATATTCTGTACAGATAAATAAATGCATAGATCGCTGCAGAGGAAAAATTAGCTGATTTTCCATGATATTGTTTCAGCACGCAAGTAAATGCTGCTTGCAGGAAACCCAGTGATTTAGCTCATTTGTTTGTGAATAAGAAATCATTCCCACTGTCCAGCCTGCCTCAGCCTGACCTGGATTTTGTGAGGAGTGGCAGGCAGCTTTGGTGCAGAGGTTGGTTTTCAAACAGGGCCACCAGCCAAGGGACTCTGCAGCCAGCCGTGCTCTCTGCTTCCTCACGGCTCAGGAGAAGGTGTGTGGTAAATTGCTGTGCATCTTTATTTCAGCTTGCACCTGCCAAATCTTTCCAGCAGCCAGGGGGGACAGAGCAACGGCCACGTCAGTTCCTCACCTCCCCACCTGCCTGTTTTAGGGAAGATACAGGCCCCTGACTTCCTGTGCTTTAGTCACAAGCAGCTTTAACACAAGATTTGAACAGCTCTAGGGTAGAAAGGGAGATATTACTTTCCTGAACAAACAGCTGTTTTTTCTCACAGTCATAGCTGTATCACAGCCTTAGAGAAGATTTTCTTAATTACACACCCAGCCTGGGAATGTGTCCCATTTAAAACACTGCCCAGAAAGATTCTCAGTACCAAGGTAATATGTGACCTCATCCCCTCACACCAGGAAATGAAAGAGAATTCCCCGTTCTGCAAAAAAACAACGCATGTGATACAAATGCTTGGTGCAAAGTTGGAGGTCTTATATGAGAGAAGCCAGCTTTCTTATGAAGGAGGTCTTAGAAAAACTAAGTTTTTTTTCATCTGAGCACAGAATCCGATTTCAGTACATCACCCCCTTACAACACTTGAGGTCTAGATTTTTGACATATGCTGAACACACACACACCCCTGGGAATCAACTACCACAAAACCAACAGACCAGACTCCTGTGTTTCTTAAGTGGAAAGTCACTATATGAATCAAACATAAGCTCAAAAAGAGCTAGAAACAGATTTGTCATTCAGTAAAATATTGGGATGCCACCAGCATGAAACCTGTTGTTTTTAAAAATGAATTAAGCTAAATTGCTTCCTTTTTTCTTCCTCTCTTCCCCCTCAGGTAAACTTTCCTATTCCATTCTTTGGCTTTACAATGAGATTTTCCTATTTCATTAGGTGTTTATATCTCCCCTGTGGCTATATGAAAACTTCTTGCAACCAGCAAAGAAAATAATTTTGACTCTATTCAGGAAGTGCTATGTAAGATACAGACTGAATAGACAAAACACTCACTGTAACCTGTCCCAGACCACCATTCATGTATGTTGCTATTAGCAGACCCCTAACAGGTCTTACAGAAGTGTGATTTAAGTAAATTCTATAGGATTAAGTAATGAATTTGCCTTTTGTTTGCAATTTTGAGTTCTGTTTACAAGTTCTCATTTTTAATGGGAATTTATTTGTAAAACAAACAAACCAACCCACCCCATGGATAAGTTCCTTTTAATTATTTCTTCAGAAGTCACTATGCGAAGTTAATCCCCTCCAGGACTAAGCAAGACTTTGGTGTCGAGTCTTACTTTTACTGACTTTCTTCTGAATTGATAATCGCTGACCTAATTTGCGTGGGTGCAACCTGAGGTATAAAGTAATACTCAAGTATTGCTGTAAACAGTTCATGCGATTTTATTTACACCTGTTTGCACGATTTTCAGCCCATCTGCAATCTTGATCCATTTAGAAAGATACACAGCTCAAAATGACCACCTCCCATGCTGCCTGTTTCTCTGACCCTCCAGCAAACCCCAATCTTACCCAAGCCAATATATGATAATGCCCTGGGTTTGCCCACAGCAAGGTCACTGCTATCCAGTCATCCTGGAGAGCACACGGAAAGCCCTCCCTACTGTTCTCTGTAGAACAGCACTTTCCATAGTGCCTAGAAACTGAGGAGAATTCTCATCATCTGTTCTAGTAGATATAAAATGGTTTCCAGCTGGGATACTTTGCCTTTCTGCCACTCCAGAATAAGGATACCTAGGGAAATTATTTTAATAATATTCTACAAGAAGGGGTTCTGTTTCCTGCTCCTTATGTATTTTACTCCTGTGAAGGGCCGTGGATGGCCTCCTTATAAGCACGTAAATCATTTGACTTCTAAAAAATGTCTTTTCTCCCTTGTAGCATGTTTTCATTCACTCTGTACAAGGACAGTGTTTTATTTGGTGTAACAGCTATATATGTGGAGGAGTCACAGAAGGAGACAGTTTTTTCTTCCCAGCATGAAAATAGTTACATTAGATTTACTCTGTTGTGACCAGCCACATGATTTTAAAACAATGAAAGTAAGTGCTATGATTTTCTGCTATGTAAGAAATTATCACCAGGGCATTTTATATCCAGACTATTCTACACAAAAGGTAAAGAATAAAATTTCTTAACAATTACTGAGGAAAAAACTCACATCAGCAATCATGAAATCACTGCAACGCAATAAAACCAGGAAGATGCTTGAAAAAAATGCTCTGCCTGGCTAAGATTCCGGTTGGAAGAGCTCTTGTTCATGCTTATTTTTTGATAGGGAATTAGCCTGCAGTTTCAGCACCCACACATTATACCTCTGCTGAACAGCCACAACGCGGACTGCACAAGCTCAGAGTGCTTCATATGCATTAGGTGTGGTCAGTCCAGTCCTCAAATCACTGCGGTTTTGCCTGTATGAACTCCAGAGTCGAAGCAGTTTGAGTGACCGCCAGTGTTTCTTTGAACGAACGCGCTTAGGAGATGGGGCAGGGGGCGGTGCAGGAAAGAGAGGAAGAATCAAGGAGAGTGGATGAATTTAGCTCAGTCATTCATTCCACCATACCGTGTGCATACACTGAAGACAAGAATTGAATGCAGTGAAAAATGTTGCTGGAGACAGTGCAAGAGCCTTGCACCACCTTGATGGGAACCCCATGGTAGTATATGGCAATAGTTTCATAAGATGTAGCCAAGCCTTGAAAAAGGCCTTAACATTCCTCTCTTCCCCCAATTATCATCCTAGTACCACTGTTACATCTCTACCAAACACTTCGTTCCCTCTATAGACAGAAGTAAATACAGAGAGAGGTAGAAAGGACCATGCTGGTCACTGACTGCCTCCAGGTACCTCAGTTCTCACACCACGAGCATCAGCCCCTTTGTCCTCTCTCTAGTGACATCCGGTGCCTCAGAGACACGGGGAAAAAAATATCCCGAAATCAAACTGCATTATTCACCCATTTCTATAGGTGTGATTTGTGAGAACAGGAGCTACCTTTTCTCTCCAACAATCTTAAAGCCAGTGCAAAAGCGAGAGGAGTTGCTGTCCTCAGGCAGTCACACTGGGGGAGTGGGGGGGTGGTGGTGCAGGACTGAGGGACAGGGGAATGGTCTGACCACCTAGATAATATTATTGTAGTTTTCAAAATAAATCTGTGTGAGATGAAAACCTGGTTTACATTCAATTAAGTCACAATGCTGAGGCTGCAGTTACCGCTGGTTTTTTCCATGTTCCTTTCACCTCCTCCCATCACGTTATGAATTGAAAATACAGCCTTCTGCTCTTTAAACCGCAGTTTGTCCTTCAGAGAATGGGGAGAATATGCAGCTACACGCAGCCAGGCGGGAGAGTTTGCACAGTGTGTATGATCTGACAGCTGTTCCTAGGTGAAAACAGATCCAAGAAGAGGCACAGAAACGAGGGACAATTGCCTTTGAAGGTCTGACCCAAAAGCCCTCACTGTTGGTTTTATTCAGTGGCACTGGGTCAGACCTTTATCTGCAAGAAGCTATTTCAGTCTGGCTCAGGAAGACTGCCAGGAGTCAGGAAGACTGAGGAAGGGGTTTCTGTGCCCAACCCTGCCACAGCCCTGCATGAGATTCAGTGCTCTTGGAAGGCTGTAAATAGAAACTGGTGCAGTCAGTTACTGTGGTAGGTGCCTTCCCTAGTGTGGAGCTCCCGCTGAAATCAATGCACATTCCCATCTGGAGCAAGGCTGGGTTTAAGCCACACTCAAAGGAAAGCGATTCACACTTCACCAATTCATCTTACGTGACGCAGAATTAAAAAGCAGCATTAAGAAACACACAGTGCTTGTTAATTTACTTCTGTCATTTCGCTCAGTGGTCAAAGGGAACAGCCTGTGGCTTTCCATTTTATTCCTCACTACAGTCACATTCTGATCCTGTAATACTAACACAAGGCTTCAACATTTCAGTTTCCAATGCTGCAACAGTGCCAGCTACAGCCAATGTTCAGATTTTTAAAGCTTATTTAATTTGGTGTTTTTAAAAGACTTTTTTCTATCTTTTTGTTTGTTTGTTTCAGAAAAAAAGCCAACAAAACATTCAGTCTCAGCAAGTCTTGCAAAACCTCTTTAGGAATATATGGGTTTATGGTTTCTCCCATGAGCATCAATTGATAAAGAGCAGCATATGGGCGAGTGAAATAATAGTGAAATGGCCACTGAGATTTTTAATTTCACATTTTTACAATACTCTCATTTGAAATTATCCAGTCACATACCAGGAAGCTTGTTTCTCCCTCCCTCCTCAGTGACGTGATTCTCTAGCACCACAGTTTTCTAATGGTGCTCTAAACATCTTCCCAGCTGGTAGATAGTTTTAGGCAACCTTAAAACCACTGGATAAGTATTACAGACATACGAGTCCAACCCAGTAAAGGCCAAAGTCATACCAGTATGGAGAATTGCTTCAGATCGTAAAGAAATTTGTTCACATAGCAGATTCCCGCTCCAGCAAGTAATTAAATTTTGAGAAGATGCACCTCAGAAGTCAAGAAAAATGGTATTTCACATTTCATAGGAGAAAAGACTAGTAATTTCCCAGGGGATGAATGTTGCTATTCCTAAGGCCATGGGCATACAATGCGTACAGTCTGGCAGCAAAGGGGAAGGCCAGGCAGCACAGAATCAGACCAGGATCTCATTCTCCAGCGTAGGCAGCACACAGTGCTTCCCGGCAGCCACAGGCAAAAGCTCTGCCCTTCCTTAAAGATGAAGCTGCCAGAGCCCTCAGAGCCAAGACCGGATGATTCTTTCTCTTACACCGAGGTGAAGCAGCACAGGGGTCCATCTCTTCAACTCACACAAAATAATGATAATCCAGGCCAGGCTGGATGTGGCTTTGAGCAACCTGGTCTAGTGGAAGGTGTCCCTGCCCATGTCAGGGGGTTGGAACTGGATGGTCTTTAAGGTCCCTTCCAACCCAAACCATTCTATGATTCTATGATGCCAGCTGGCCAACAATTCCGGTTTGCACTTGCCTTTCACCTGTGAATATGGATTCATTCTCTGGTAACCTCTCTTGTCACGAAGTGAATTGCTTTTGCATACTTAACTTTGCTCCAGTTTTTTTTCCATACGCCAGTATTCTCTTCCCCGCAGTTGGCCCTGGGCTGAGGTGAGGCTGCGTGGCCTCCCGGAGGCCTCAGGCCTGAGGAACAGGAGGCAGTTCACAGTCTCAGTCTACATCGCAGAGACAAGCGGAGAGCTGGCTGCCACCTTCTCTTTGTACCAGAGAAAGAAAGGAATTTTGTAACTGCAGGATGCTTCACACCTTACCAAGGCAGAGACAAATGGATCTGGATTTTACTGGCTTTCACAGTTCCATGGCTGTGCCCTTCACTATCACATCCCACACACTCTGTCTGTGCCTAAAGGAAAATGTCTGTCTTGGAGCCTGCCAGGCTGCAGTAACTTCAGTCCCCTCCCAGGCACAGCGCCCAGAGGAAGCTGTATCCCTGGCAGAAGGTGAGGGGAGAGCAACCACAGATTGGGTAAGGAGAGCAGGGGCACACACACATAACTGAACTCCTGTGACTTCCTCTTCTCCAGTGAAGCAGGGTGGTCTGAGGAACATCCCCTCACCGTAGGGGCTCCAATGTACTAGCTAACGTTACCCGCGCCACGCCAACGGTTCTCCGGGGAGCAAAAGCTCATCCCTGCTTGCCAAGGCTCTTCAGGAATGCAGCATGTGCCGGATGAGAAGCGAGGGCAGAGACCAGACTCACGGGGCAGCCTGACACAGATCGCCTGTGGAATGAATCCTCACAGAACTGACACTGCCCCCACATTCCCTCACCAGAGTTTTCTGAAGAGAATCGAGGTGAACAGGGCTCCAAGAGACGACGGCAGAGCCCAGACCCGTTGTGCTTTACTGAAATCAGTGAGGCGATTTCCGTCGATGTTGGTGAAGGCAGGACCGCATTCTGTGTTGGAGCTGAGCGACTGCCAGCCAGGCTTCTCTGCCCTTTCCAGGGAGGGCAGGCCACTGGCCTGCTCATCCCGCCTCAATACCATTATTTGAAAACTTATTTTGGCCTCATGTACTGAAAGGGCATCAGTAGCAGAACTGACTGTTGGTGTTTTTTCTGGTTTTGGAGTTGTTTTCTCCAAGAGATGAACAAAACCATTAAACCACTTCATAACAAGAATCTTCTGTTCCAATCTTATCAGTATATCAAAAACCAAATGCATCTGTACAAAGCCTCTTAAATCCCTAATTAATGAAGGTTTGGGGGGGGGAAGGTTCAGGGCAATAAAAAGATCCTTAAACGCTGCTGATATTCTTACAGTAACAACTTACCTCCTGCATTTTGGTAGTGTTTGCAATCACTAGGCTTTTGAAACGAGCAGCTTGTGTTGCTGAAAAGCATTCATCCTCACTTAATGACAAATTCTCTTAAAATCATTTTCTCAAATACTCTGCCCTTTGTGAACTGATAAAATGTTGATAATTTGTATTTCATTGCTGATTCTGAAGGACAACTAACATAATTATCCAAGGGTGCTCCTGCTGCTCACTTATAGTTTGCCCTCCAAGCACATATTTTTCACCTTTGCATTCTGAAGGTGTTTGTACTATGCCTTTTATGTAGTTAGACAGCACATGTTTCATGGAAATAAATTAGCATTATTTACTGAGTCTCTGGGACTATTTTACTAAGTAAAACTGCTATGAAAATGGAACACATGCAGCACTTGGGGATTCAGGATTAGAGAGTGCCGAGTTCCAACCTTTCTTGTGCTCGGTAACTACAAGAAAACCCTATAAACTTCATACCTGACACACAGTACTCTGCAGCACATGCCCAATCCTGAATGTAAGTTTTTTATCCTGTTTTATAACACTCCCTTGAGACAGACACTCACATGTTCTCAGAAGTGGTTCCTCTGATGAAAAAATATGCTATGCAACTAAGGGATCAATTATCAATCATAGTTAAAAAAATTACACAGACCGAATCCGTAAGCCCACAGGCTACCAGCAATAGGGATGATGTGTATAGTTCAAAGCATCCTACTTTCCAGGTCTAATGCATTTTTTTCTGTAAAATATCTTTAAAGGAATTAGGAAAATTCATGAGCAACAGTCTCAAATATGACACTTTAGCCTCACCTGTAACTTTTCCAACAATTGTTGGTTGGCGCTGGTTTGCATGTAAGCACTGCGTCACATGTGAAGTGTTCACTGCCTGCCTGGTACACACAGTCGGGCACGGAGATTTTGGAAGTCATTAACCTTCTGATGTATGACCATCTCAGTGGAGAGAAAGGTCTTTGCTGACATATGCAAGTAAATGTGCAGCAGCACGATCCTGATCCACAATAACCAAAGTGGTTTTTGCAAGGTAGCCCCTCTCCAGAACTCCTGCTACACTCAGCCCCTTTGGCTTTGATTAGATTGGGGCGAGTTTGGTCATTATTCTCATTTATACACTCTATATGTGTTTTATAGGACAAGTTGGACTTTGTAGGATGCAAAATGTTGTCAAGAGAACATGGGATAGGTTAGGGAATAAATTAGCTGTACTTTTTGTTGACAAACCTTGGACACGCATAGCCCTTAGCTAGACAGAAACGTGAAGGAAGGACAAAACTGATGAAATATGATAGGGAGACTATGGGGGAAAGGGCCACCCCTTAACTGATTTTATTTCTGTCACCATATAGGAAAGTATATTTCTGTAGGGATCTGTGCTACAGAATTCTGTGGACTTGGGACACCAACTTGAAGTAGCACCTGGAAGA
Source organism: Eurypyga helias (assembly GCF_000690775.1). Classification (NCBI taxonomy): domain Eukaryota; kingdom Metazoa; phylum Chordata; class Aves; order Eurypygiformes; family Eurypygidae; genus Eurypyga; species Eurypyga helias. The sequence goes on from NW_010248032.1 coordinate 81,057, forward strand.
AGCTGCTCTAAGGGTCACAGTTCCTCCTGTTGTTGACCAACATTTTATTGGAAATGCACTCCGAGACACTAAAATATTTCCAGTTCTCCCTTTTCCTTCTTCCTGTATCAGCAGCTGCCTGGAGCACCCAGCTGTGGGAGGAGGAATTAGAAAAGTGAGACTATGTGTAGATAGACTAATCCAGTTTGTACTTACTCTACAAACCATTCTCCTGGCTCTTTGTGAAGTAAAACACAACCAAGATACAGCCTTCCTTTGAATTACAGATGATGCCAGAATGACCTGGTGCTGATTATTAAGTGGTAGGTTCTGTATTTAAGAAATATTTTGCAGATGAAGGGTCAGGATATAGTACGTGTAAAGGTGGATAACCAGTGAAAATGCAGATAAAACGTATGGGCACGCTGCTAGCCAAAATCACCAGTGACCTGTAGAAACACTAAGCTGTGTGGGAGAATTTGAGCGCCACATCACTGCCACCAAAGCAGGTGAGTTTAACAACTGTTTTGTAGAAAACAGCCTCAATCCTTTCTAGACATTCAATTTTCTGATTTTCAGTGTGGTAGTTCTGTCTTGGTTTCAGACAGCAAATAAAAGCTGCCTTTCCTCTTGAACTATAACATATTTATGTTAACATTAATACTTGTGAACTAGAAAAACAATCTAGAACTGCCATCACCCTTTGAATCAGTTTTCTTTGTTGATTACAATATTTTGCCAAGTACATTCTAAAAAAGTGTGGGATTCACTACTAGTGTTTTATTGCCACATCTGAATTTCTTGGTTGCTCTTTTAAAAATTTTTACACTTATTGAGACATGGAAAGAATATTAGTTACATTCTTTATTTCATAAAGCCAGCAGACTTGCTGCTTCTATAAAAAAAGAAATGTGATTGCCTAAACAATTACAAAGAAGTTAACTTCTTTCCCACCTATCTTAATAAATGCTTTGAATAAGCCTAAACTGTTTTGTCTGGTTTATTGCCTGTAATGGACACAACTGACAATTTAGGAGAACTGACATTAACACAAGGGCATCACTATGAAAGAACAGCAGTGGTAGCTGGGCTATACAAATCCGTTTATGCCCGTGAAACATTGGTGCTTGCTTTCTTTTTTTTCCCCTAAAAATCAGAGTGGAGACCTGATGAGACTGGGGGACAGTATAGAACAGTTTGGTTTGGAAGGGACCTTAAAGACCATCCAGTTCCAACCCCCTGCCATGGGCAGGGACACCTTCCACTAGACCAGGTTGCTCCAAGCCTCATCCAGCCTGGCCTTAGACACTTCCAGGGATGGGGCATCCGCAGCTTCTCTGGGCAACCTGTGCCAGTGCCTCACCACCCTCTCCATGAAGAACTTCTTCCTGACATCCAATCTAAACCTCCCCACTTTCAATTTAAACCCGTTACCCCTTGTCCTGTCACTACAGGCCCTTGTAAAAAGTCCCCCCCAGCTTCCTTGTAGCCCCTTCAGGCACTGGAAGGTGCTATAAGGTCTCCCCAGAGCCTTCTCTTCTCCAGGCTGAACAAACCCAATTCCCTCAGCCTTTCATCATAGGAGAGGTGCTCCAGTCAACACCAAGCTTCCATTTACCAGTTCATGCAACTGGCGTGTGTACCTTCGTATCTATCAGCTACGCTCAGAGACCTTAGACACCTTAGTTACACAGTCCTTCGGTCACTTGGAGGCTTGACAGGTCTACAGACAAACCACTATCCACTCTGTCTGTACTAGACATTTAGAGCTATTAAATCTCCAAATTTTATAAAGCTGACACAAAAATCAAGAACAAATTGGCACTTACCTACTTTTTGACTAATACATAGAGGCGTATGATTAATACACACCCATCCTAACTACTCATCGGTGACCAGAATGACAGAGAGGTGTCATAGGACACCAGCTGTGCCAGCTTTGTGCAAGTCAAATGTGTTTTTCTGTTGCTACTTGATTTTTTTTATTATTGCAACAGAAGTTTTTCAAATTACTATAAAGCGCTATAAAGCAACATTAAAAGATCATGAGCTATATCCTGTTCTGAAATGCAGCAATTCTGTACTGTTAATGAAACCAGGCCTTAAAGGTCACAGAAGCAGTTCCCAGTAGATTAGGTAAAGCAAGTGCCCATAACCAGGGTATAAATGCCTTTTCTTCATTCTTTGTTCACCAAAGAAAAAAAGATGCCCTGGCTGAAGGGCCACTATCTAGGTTATTGCCATCTATGGTCATTTTCTTTTTAGCTTTTCAAGCTTCTGCAAGCTGAAAGACCATCTCTGTGCATAACAGCACTTTTCTAAAACAAACTGGTCTTGAACCAAAAATGTTCTAGATAGATATAAGCCATCCATCTTCCCATGCTGCCAAGAAATGCAAAATGTTAAATGGTACATATTTTTAGTGCTTGAACCTGTCAGTGGCCAGCAGCAGAGCATAAAAATACATACAAGACTCTCGTTCTGGCTAACACGCTTAGAAAGGTTTTCAAGATAAACTAACTGAACAGGGTGAGACAAGCTTTCACACATGTCAGCCCAGGCTCTCTGTGCACCTGGGAACAGTACCGTCTTTCTGCTGTTGGAACAAATCAGAGCAATCTCAGAACTAGGCAAAATGACCCCACTGGTGGAGTGCACTGCCACCTGACATACCCTACCTGGACATAATCTGTGATACACCATTCACAGCATGAGGGGAGAGCAAGTAAAGCTGCTACGACAGCTTCATGCCACTACCGAGGCTAATGCTGGGAACCTCAGGCTTCCTCTACAGTGCTGGCCTGTACTAGGGCTCCTTTCCCCTCATCTCCACTTCATATGGAAACAACAAGCAAATGCCTAAACTGCATCAAAACATAACCTTTGTGGTTTTCTGGCATTTCTGCTTCTTTACGCTGACTGAAGCTGGGGCATTCACCGCAAATTTTGCATTGAGTTCCAGACCTCTTACAAACTGAAATAGGAAGGAAAAGACCAGCAGAAATGCATCTGAGAAATGCAACGTTCAAAATGATGGTGAAAAACTGCTTTGTTTCTTTGCGGCTCTTTAAATTAATCAGGGTATTAAGAGTCCCTGCCGATGGCAAGAGGGATGATTCTAAATGAAGCTGTACACTTGGTAATGAGGAATGACCAAAATGCTTCAGCACTCTGCTTCAGAGCACATTCCCTGAGACTACACTGTAAAGATCATTTACTGAGAAGGCTGCAACCCCATCATTATTATACAAGCCTGACGGTGTTTTGCATGCATGCACTAGAAAACGCATGAGTTACTCTGTCCATGGTAAACCCCCATTTTTAATGGTCTCTAATCCTGAGACATTCCCTCCTGCATGTGAGAAAAGGCTTCAGTGCCCTGTTAAAGAGACGCCGTCAAACAATCTGCTTCATATTGTGCATGCAAACCCACTGGAGATCATTACATCCTCAGGCTGCAGGGTATCAGATCCTGAGCTGCTGTGAACCAGCTTAACTCCACTGATAATTTGCCTGAAAGAGGCCAAACCAGAAACCATTTAACTTCCATGACATTCTTTCTGTAATGGACATAATCAGGATGTACGTTCCCTTGTGATATGACTGTACTCACACCAAAAGGCACTGACCAGAGAAGGGTACCCCATCGTGCAGTGTTGTGCAGATACAGAATTCTGCCTCCAAAGAGATCCTGGTTTAAGACACAACAAATCATCAGAGCAAGAAGTGCAAATGCACACGCAGTAACAGGCTACTGCATTTGTTAGCACTATTACTTAGCATTTCATATTGTAAACAATATGCAAATACCGAAGGTTAATTGCTGACATTACTAAAAAAGGGGATAATGCTTTTTCAGCTTCTTCCTAGACCTTCTGGAGACTATTGTCATCGTGCCATGCAATTTAGTACCCATACTCTAATGGAGTATTAAAGTCAATAGCAAGATCTATTTATTTTTAATCAATACAAGAGTGTGACCAGAAATCAGTGTTAGTATCAAAACAGGAAAGAGGCAGGGATCATCTAAAACAGCTACCATAAATAGCATTTTCCACACTATTTTAAGAAATTTCAAGCCCATGACCAAACAAAACAGAACGGTTATTCAAACAGCTAAGTCTTAACGTAATAATTTTCTTCTTTTCAAAGAACTGACCATGGCTGAACATTACTTCATATTCTAGAGCTGAATTGTTATACACAGAGAAATAAGCAGCCCCATTAAACGGAGCCTAGTGCATAGATGGGCAGCTCAGCAGCAGACCCAGGGTGCAGACACCTGGACACTTGGTTCTAGGCCTGCCAACAGCCCACTCTGCTACCTGGTCAAGCTGTGATTTGGGTAGAATCTCAAGGCTGAGCCCCTATTTTTGATCAGATTGGGTCTCCTGCTCATCCTCCACATTACTCTCTGCCAAACAGATGATCTTTTGTCCAAAGCTTGCAAGACATAACCCTTCGGTCACCTCAAGCTACCAGTTATTATTATTACTGCAAGTGCTGCCCTGCACTCATCTCTAAGCAAAACCAGACATGTTTATGAGAACAAGAAAAGCACACGTCTGTATCATGCCAGAGAACCTGCAAAACTGTTGCATATGTCTGAGTCAACTGACTCAGTCAACAGCGATTTCAGTCTTCAATTCCGTTTTAGAAAGTGTGGAGTTACTCAGTCCTGAACCCATGCCAGGCACTGCAACAAAACCAACCGAAGCATCCCAGGGGGAGAGCTGCACCCCTGCCCTCAGCATATGGCAGCCAGTAACATACGCATGAAAGACTGAAGCCAGAGGTGAAGTAGGAGTGCGGAACACAGCAGTACCTGAGAAGGCGGAACACAGCAAGAGTGCTGGCTGAAAGCTGCTACCAAGACACCGCAAAGCCATGGGATGGTAAAGGGCAGCCAGGTGAGGCTTCACATCAAGAGATGGATGGTGAATCACGGATATCAGCAAGCCCAGTATCGGCCAAGATGAAGGTGTCAACAGACACACACAAAGCTTTTTGTACTGTTGCCTAATCAAACACCCGATGAAACTTGGAAGATATTTTTCTTTATACTAGAACAGAGTTTTTTGTGACAGCGTTTTCAAGATTTCTGCTTACCTGGAAAACTAGAAGGGGTTTACAGGTTTACTAGTTACAAAGAAGGCAGTTCTGCCAATAAAAGAGTAACAACTGATATCTTTGAGAGGACAAGGTCCCCTGGATAACTGGAATCGGTAACTGCATGTCTTTGTCACCACTGTTTCCACCAGCGCTTCGGACAGGTTATGTCAATTGCCGCTTTCTGCAAAATTACGATTTCAAGAAAGCTCTTCCAGCACAGAGCATTTGTTGCACTCGTAAACACAGTGCAACCGCTGAAGGAGTGAGCGAAGCGCTCCATTCCTGCACCCCGACAGCGAGAGGGAATAACGCGGCTGCCATCTGTGCCTTGCAAGCGCGAAGCACGCTGACGACTACCAGTGTTTATGCAAAGCCATATATCAAATCTCACCTACTCAACAACGAGGGAGAGCTCGCGACCCAGGCATCCTTCCTCAGCCGCCC
>NW_010248033.1:0-20315 GCF_000690775.1 Eurypyga helias
TAATTTATATTTAATTAATAAATAGCTCTTATTTGAATTTTACAAGCTTCCTTATTTCTTTTTCCTCCGATTCTTCCCCTTCACTGGAGGAGGGGAAGGGGATTTGTGAGAGCAGCTTCATGGTATTTTGCTAGCCGGACTTAAACCATGACAGTGCGAGAAGACTATGCTTCTTAAGAAAAACATATAAAGATTATGTCATCAGTATCCCCTGAGTCTGTGAGGGACACCTCTGAAATGCTAAGTAGAAACACAGCATAGTAGACATACGTGAATAGACTGTGTCATAGAAACATTCATCACCACTCTCCAGAAATGTGTGATTGAAGCATACAGAGAAGACAGAGCCAGACTCTAATTAGAGGTAGACAGCAATAGGATGACAGGCAATGAGCACAAGTTCATTGAACACTTTTCTTGAGTTGGAGTTGAAGGCTCAGGATAGTTAATTGGTAAAGCAGTTTCTCCCAATTTTCAGCGTTGCAAATGACAGCAAAATAAAATCAGGCAGGTCCTTCCACAATAAAAGTACTTCACTAGGTCTCAGAGAAATTTCAGGCTGATGATACAAAGACAAGGTGAATGGTGGTACCTTAGCAAAGTGCCGAATCAGTGAAAAAAAACTACTTTTTTAATGCAAAGAATAGCCAGTTCCTTAAGGAAACAAACAAACAAGCAAACAAACAAACAAAAAAACACCCCAAAAAAACCCCTTGAAAAATGTCTCTATTAATGCAAGCACACATCATGGAAAATGCACACAGTGAGGTGAAATGGCAGCTGAGAACACACACTGTCACCCCTATAGCCCTGAGAACCACCTGCCACACAGAGAAAAGACAATTCCATTCTCACAGCACAAGACATACACAGACCACTAGCACCCTTGTGGCTGTACCCAGTGGTTGAAGTGGAACTGTTCAGCTGTTAGTATGGCAACTTTGACAATAGTTACAGTTAGTGCCTTCCCAGTGCTGTGGGTGTCCATGCTGGCAGTGCCAATGCCACACGAGCCCATTTGACCACTCTCCTATGTCCTTACCTAAGAAGAAATGCCAAATATGACACTTGAACAGCAAAATCTTGTAGAAACACCTTCAAGTACACTTTCAGCTTTTCTGAATGACACTTTCCATGCACAGTTAGGTAATTTCATTTGAAGGAGGCATCAGAGGTGATATTAGGATGTTCATTCTTTGTCTCTTTTTCTCTACTCCTGTGTATGCGTAAAGGTATGTGCATCCTAAGATGAAGCACTGTGACTTGAGGATATTTTTGGAAAGCCTTGCTAGAATGTGTGTCTCATTTTACCCTATCTAATATGAATCTTCATTTAGGAAAAGAGGTTAAGCATAGACAAAACAAGAAAAAGCATTTGTTAACAATCAGAAGATTGTAAATACACATACACAGTGTCAAACATATTCCCATTGCTCTCCTAATATGAGTCATACCAAAGCAGTCTCCTCAAAGCCCATTTTCTTAAAATGAAATTTAGCTTTGGCTCTGTGAGCTTTCTGAGGAACAGACTTAGTGATTTTTAGCAGCATGAACCATGTTAGGTTACAGGTCATTTAACCAAATTGCTTTTGATTTTTTAAATGTGCAGGCTGCCTTTGCTGAAGGACCTGTTGGCATGAGAATGCATATTTAAGGTATATTAAATATGCTAGTTATACAAAAGAGAATGATGTAATTGTTATATTAGTACATGAAGGCACAGAGGTGAATATGAATTTAATTCTCCAGCGTGATCGGTTAGGATTTTGCATACAAAATTTGACCCAAAATATTAAGATCAATTTATTTTCCATTACAGAACAGAAAGCTTTACTATTCTATCATCAAATACTCAAATATAAATGACACCCTTAAAAACAATTTGAACCTTTCCTGTGAATCTTATATGATGGGTTAGATAAACAGTTTAAAAATTAATTTCCCTTTCCACCATCGAGTGTTCCTCTCAAATGTCAATAGGTAATAAGTGCAATTTCATCCTGCAGTACTCTGTGGTAGACCTGATGATATATTGCCTGTCAACAATAAACTTTCTGTCAGACTCTTTTGGCAAGCATCATTTTCATGAAGCCATCAAGAAGGGAGCCTCGGTACTTCGGGTCCAGTCATGAAACAGCCGTGTGGGAAAGACAGCTTTGTGCTATGCCATCTGGTGGGACAGTGACCAAGCCCACCATGCAGCTGAAGGAGCTCCACGAAGCAGCAGAAGAGGAAGGATATTGCAGCAGCTTTTCTGCAGTTAGTAACAATTTTGCATTTCATTTAAAATTCCAGCCAACCTATTTTCATGCTACCACGGACCCAATGCCTGAAATAGAAACTCCAAAGCTATGTGTTTGTAGATGTGGGTAGCAGAACTAATAACAAACTGGATGCCTCTGTGTCAGAGACCAGATCCTTATGTTAAGAGCAATGGGAAGTTTCTTCATTCATGCCCAGTAGGCAATGAAGGTTGCTGCATTTTAAATAACTTTATCAAATTTTGTTGATCAGCATGTGGTTATGACCCTTATGAAGCTGTTTCAGCTTGTGCATATTTGCCCTTGTATCTGACTGTTGTCAAGGATGTTCTCCAGGAATTAGTCTGTATGGCTATTGCTATTTCACATGCTCCTCCTAAATTCATTTCTGGTGAGTGCCTTGGAGAAATCAGGAAACTATTAAAGGTTAGGTTGTGCAGCAGTGAAGAGAAACAGATGTTATTTATTTATTAAAACAAACTTCCAGATGGTTCAAGATCACCACGTTGAGCAAACAGCCAGCTTAAATGACTGCTTGCTTTTATTGTCATTACCCTCCCGTTCCTTCTGCCATCACCTGGTGTATGTTATGCTTCCTTGCTTCAGCTTGCGTCCAAGCATTATATGTTATTTGAGATGTGAACTTTGTCTGCTTATAAGGTTTCTAAAAGCCTTTGGAACAAAAATGGTAACAGTGGATCACCAAAACAGAATAAAACTGTTCCTATGACCAGAAATGTAAAAATCCAACAAATCTGATAAATATGCACCTATTCACTTTGAAGTTTCTTAGGAATGAAGTAGCTATGCTTTTGACAAAAATATGTAATTTCTCATAAATATCTAACCCTAAAAAGCAGGAAAATGTTGAAGTAATGTGTTAGTCACAGCCCGTTGTTCACACAGCATGTTTCCACACAGCAACAGCTTCTGAGTCTCCAGAGGGAATTCTCTTCTGCCTCCAGCTGATAATGAAACACACTACACACAACACATTAATCTCCCTCACAGAACAGCGCAAAACCTTACCTGTGACCTCAGCAAAATAACAAGTACTCAGCGCTGAGATGTCTGCCAAGATTACTTGTGCAGGGTATCACACCTGTTACAGTATGAGACCCCAGCAGACGTTTTGTATTGCACTGTGAAGAAGACCTGCATGTAGTTAGCGTCCATGGAAGATATAAAGTCTCAGCACCTTGTCAAGTGCAGATCCAGAAGAAAAATGTGTAGCAAGCTCCCTGACTCAGTTTCTTGCATCCCCTGTTTCCTCATCAACTATAAGCCACCTGTAACTCAGTCAGGTTCACACTATCCTAAGAAGAGCCTGAACTCGGGCATGTCACGTACCTCAGTGACCCGTGTTGTATGCAACGCTGGGACCTCCTTAGAAAGCCTGACTTCTTCAACCTCGAGTGCATGAGATGACTGACTTAAGGGGTAATCCAGTATTGTTAGACTTGTTTGCAGCAACCGCCTCGGGTAAGAGCAATCACTTTTCCCAGCACATTCAAGAGCCTTCGAAATGCCTTTACCTGCATGTATATGATCATGGATGCAATACGAATTCAGGACTGAATGTGACCAGGATTCATGCTTAAAATGTCGTATTGATCCACTTGATCTTATCCGTTGTGCTTTTACAGCTATAAAATGTTGCTGCTCTTCGGAGTAGTGCCACCATAACTGCCTTGGCACATGTGGATATTATTAACTATGTCCACTGAAAACCAACTGAGGTATCCCTGTGCCCTGGTGAGGTACATGTTTTAGAAGCACACAACAATAAATTGTTTCAACCTGTTAAAATTATCTCTGAAGATATTTTTCAGTGTTGAAATTCTTAACCTATTATTCAAAATAATGATACAGATTACTTTTATTGTTTATTTTCCTACCACTGCTTTAAGTGGTGGAAGAAAACCTTATCATTCAGTTGAGCTACCCCTCTGAAAGAGACAGCAAGCAATTATAGATGGCTCAGGCAGATGGGATTTTGCCCTTATTATGCAAGATCCCAATTATCTCACATGCAAACTGCCATGAGGAACAAATTAAGAATTGGAAATAATAAGAACTTTTTTAACAGGTGTATTTGTATAAGTTGTTCTGGGCTTACACCTGAGTAATGGTGGCCTGCTTCCTTCTAAAAGAAGGATAAGCCAGCTCATTAGTGGCATCGGAGCATTCAGTCACTGAAACATGACCACATCTACCTATGATGCCAAAAATATATGAATATGTTATTAGTACCCTCAGTGGGAGCAGACTGTTAGCTGCGTAGCCTAGAGATGAGGAGTGTGACAAACTGTGAGTGTGTTGTCCAGGCAATACATGTACAATTCATCATTCAGGTCATTGTGAACAGAAATGAAAGAGACTATTGGTAGCACTTCCCATCTTTAAGTTCTGGAGGGTACTATTTCATACAAAGAGTTTCAATTTCTTATTTTCACCCATTAATTGTAGTCATGCCTGAGGGCTCAAAAGGAAGCATCAATGAACATGAAAGGACTCCAGCAGACTTTGTCAGACAAGAGACCAAAAGGGGACTCACCAGTCACATGTTGGAGGTGCTCAGAATTCCTTCATTTTCTCCCTCTGTGTCCCAATTTGACCTCTTAGAAAATATACTTGATATGAAGCAGCGCCCTCCTTTTTTGATATATGGTCTTTGCATTTCCACAGACCATTTTGCATGTAAGCATTTGAGCTAGCTGAATCACTCCCAGCCTACACTACACATTTTCATAGGGACTATAACCACAGAGAAAGAAAATTACAACTTTGAGCTTTATTGGAAGTGCTGTATCTGGCTCTAGTTAGTTAGCTAAGTGAACACATGAGTGAGCATACAAACAAGTGGAAATGACATTGTGGTTATTTTTGCTAGCTCAGAAGCTGTTAATCTTGTAATTAAAGGGTTTGAGATTTGAAATTCTATTACAGTATTTCTGACAATGAAATATTTCCACAATAGCTCTGGGACTGGAACTCAGACAGGTAAGAGCCATCTTGATCATTTTGTCTTCAGCCAAAGAGAATCAAGCTGAGACCAGTGTGCCCTCAAGCACTCATTGCAAGTAATTACCCTGCAGAGGGAACACAGCCGGAGAAATGTTACAGCGTTACTATTATTACTTTTTTTGATTAAGTAATAAATATTTAAGAGAATAAAGCTAGCCCACATGAAATGACAAATGAGCACACACCAAAGACCCGCCTACCTGATTGTGCACCTTATGGTCTCTTCTACCTGAAATAAACAGCAAAAATAATTCCCTTCCCCACCACTCTGGGCCCTTATTTAATTAAACTAAACTAAACCCTCCTTCAAAGCTAAACTCTGTTATGATATTAGTTCCTTTTATAAATGCTTTGAGTCTATTTTTTTCAGAAAACGAAAAGTAACATCAAAACAATATCAAATAGCACAACACAGGGTGATTTCCCTTGTACAGCTGAGGATGATTCTCCATTTTTTTCACTTTGCAGATCTTAAGGCCTGTCTGAGAGAAAAGTGCAGGACATTGCACAACAGAGTTAACTGTATAGACCACAGGATCACATTTTTTAGTTGTTTTGAACAGAATTTGAAGGTAATTCAGTCTCTCAAAGACTCACAGGCTCTGGAGTGAAAATCAACAAATGCCATGTTTAGTCACTCACTCACTGCCCACTCAGCTGGTAATACCGTAATAGCTTCTTCTTTGTGCCAGGAAATCTGCAAAAATAGATGGTAAAGAAAAAATAATGAATTGTGAGGCATTAAAAACCATCTGATTTTATATATAAAAATTTGCTTTCAGTGACACCATTATTTGATCTTTCACTACATTGTTCCTTAATACAGAGAAGGAAGATGAGATTGAAATGGACAGGTATGGTACAGATCTTGGGAAATATTTAGATGTAGAAATTATTTCTATTCATTTTAATATTTTCCTGGTTTTGACAATCTAATAAAATTCTGAAAAAAAAAAATATCATTTTTGATGGTTACTTGTATATTTTAGTGTATTCTCCATCCTAGCTTTATGTACAGTTCAGAAAAAAATTTGTTTTGCATGTAGCAATAATAAAAAAGATTTTCAAATCCCTAAATTTTTTCATTGGTTAATCCGATTGATTTAGATCAAAAGTCTGTTTTATTAACAGTTTTTAAAAAATATTGACAAAATTATTGATCGTATGTTAAAATGATCCATGGACAACATAAATTTCACAGATTCTAAAGAACGTTATTTGTCTGTCTATTTATCGTGCAGCAAGGACACTTCATATTTGGTGTGTCTGAACCCCTTCAGGCCATGCACACAGGAATGAGCAAACTTGTGCATTGTCAATATTTTTAAAATGCCAACACCTCAGGCAACCCCCTGAATGCAATTTAACCCCATCTGAACTATAAAGAATTTACCCCTTCATGAATCAGAGTTGCATGTGCCATTCTTCCAAGTATCTGTTTTTCATTTTGCAACTTCAGCTTCTTTAAATGCACCTGTCATATAGTCTGCTCCACTTTTATACCACAGTTATTCCCTCTCTTTTTCATGCATATACAACCAAAGAAAATTTACAGCCATAAAAATCTTTTACAATTACAGTAAAAAAACTAAGGAATAAGACACCGAAGAATTGTCTTCTTGTCTGTTTGTGCTTTTCCCTAGTTGATTCTTGGCAAGTTCGTATTTCAAATATTCTTGTCAGAATGTCAGGCATTGGAAGGGGCTGCCCAGGCAGGTGGTTGAGTCACCATCCCTAGAGGTATTTAAGAGATGTATGGATGAGGTGCTCAGCAAGATGGTTAAGTAGTGGAGTGTTAGGTTAATGGTTGGATTTGATGACCTTAAAGGTCTTTTCCAATCTAAAAGATTCTATGGTATGTCTATAAGGAATTAGAATATGGCTTTCATACAGATTGATATCTCTAACTCGAACATTTTGAGGAAATTCAGGAGCAGTGAATCCAGAAATGCAAACATATAACTTATTTCTAACAGAACGTAAGGTGTGGCATAGCGAAGTGCTCATAAGGATATGTAGTATAACTGTAAAGTTCTGGAAAGCCAGAAATATACTTGACTTCTTTGACTCTACCTTAACAAGGTGAATGCTCTCTTGAGAGATTCAGCTGGAGCCCACAGAGAAAACTTGAGTGCTTAGAGGCAGACCCTACAGTTCATTTTTATAAAAAAGGATGCCATAGAGGTTCTTGCCTCAGAGGTATTGATTGAAAGACACATTAAACAGAAAACCTGGTTACTCCTTGAAAAATACAGCATTACAAGATCAGACTAAAAGTGCTTCAGTAAGAGAAAATCCCATTTCTTTGCTCTGTTAGAGGTGGGCTGAATTCCAGGGGTGATGTTAATAAATCAGGATGTAATGGTAACTACTAGGTAATTTCTAAGCATAGAAGAGAACATATAAGAACACTGAGACTTTGGTCAGATTATTTTTTCTCAGGGAAAAATTCCTGTCTCTTTGTAAAACAGAAGTTCACAAAATGCCAGACATCACTTAAAATATTTTCCAGTTTCAGGCTTCTAACTTGAACGCAAGGCTCTGGGATCACCCTGTTCATCCCTGTAGTGTTATCTGCCTGTGTAAGGTCAGCAGGTGTTCAGCACAGAGTACCTTCTCCCAGAGCACACATTACGGCCAGCTCTGCCTCCCTGAGCTGTCCTACAAGGTCACCACTCCCTCTTCCTAATCCTATCACAGGCTCTCTGAGGCAATATGCAGCCAAAAATAAAGGCAGCTAAAACAGGTACTTGTTTTTATCACAAAGAAACTAAAAGTGAATTTTGATAGGTTGATACCAGATTTTATATATAATTTTGTAATTTTTTTCTTTTATTTCTGATTTTTTTTTCTTTTTAGTCTGTTCTTCTTATTTTCAAGGACTGTTTTGTCATAAGGGACCTTCCAGGTCCTGAGCAGGCTCAAGCAAGCTGGGTGCTACGGTAATCATAGAATCACAGAATTCTTTAGGTTGGGAAAGACATAAGATCATCAGGTCCAACTGTAACATAAATATTATTCAATAGTTCGTATCTCTTTGTACCAACATGAGTGAATCTTGGACCAGACATTTCCCTTGTAGGAAAGTTCTTTCAAATGTATTGCAACTGCAATCCATATTTACTTAGGTCTTCCTCCTCAACATCATATGATATACAAAACTAAATAATGCTTGAGGTTTTTTTCTATATTCTTAATATTATAGTATGTTAACCTAAAGCTGATGTGTGCTGCGAATTGTCTAATGAATTGTTTAGTGTGAATCTGAGCAACTGTGGGAAAAAATGTAACATTTTCAGGCTAGTCCTGTGGAACTTTTCTTCAAAGGTTAAGAAAAAAAACACCAGAAATTACATTAAAAAATATACCAAGGAACTGATGCCCATTCTTTTTTTTTTTTTTTTCCCAAACAATCAACACAACTGCTGAGGTCCAGTGTATGTGCTAAAAATGAAGTTTTTTCTTATAAATGATAGTCATATCTATTTACTTAAAACTAGTTTGAAAACTAATTTACGTAACCAGGTGGAAACTTCTTGGTGGGTACTCTTGCAGTAGTTCAGTTTATAATTTTTACTTGTAAGTTTACAAATTCAATAAAACCAACATAATCTGACCTAATTTGAATCTGGGATCCATGGACGAATTGTACCAAATGACTCAAAATGCTTGCTTCAGATACAAAAAGGTACAGCATTTCAATAGATATGACCTAAGGTGCCTAGAATTTTAGTCTGTACTTTGACACACAGCCTCCTCAGAAGTAATTTTTATGAGCTCCATATGCCAGATGAATTTTCTGTAAGATCTTTCTACAATAGAGAGGCCAGAGGGAAAGAAAAGTATCCCATTGGTTTGGATCTACTCCTTATGGCTTTTTTTTTTTTTGCTTCCTTCCAAGACCCATGACAGTAAGTCTGCCTCAGAGTTCAGCATAGTTCTCATCCATGCAACTCAGATCCAAAACTTTGTTTAGGTCTTAAGGCATTTTTTCATATAACTTTAAATATTTAGATTATATTGAAGACTTAATAATGAGACTAAAAGGAGTTAATAAGAGATAAGCAAAGAGATTTCGGTTCAACCAGACAAGAAAGCTCTTAGCTCTGATTGACAAAAGTTGGTTGCAGCCTTATTATTGGTGGCATTAACTCATCAAAACAGAAGAGAGCCTGTGATTTCTATTGACCAGCTACTAAATCCAGGAATATTAATACATGCAGAAATAAAAAGAACATGAGCTGAAATTCAAATTATTTCTGACATTCACAAAAAGTCTAGTCATAATACCTTGTCAGGAAAGGAAGAGTTTGCATTGTGTGGTGCATTCATGCAAAAAGCTTGCCTTTACAGAGGATCTCATTTAAATTATTTTTAATTATTATTTTAAACTTGTTTATTATTTAAATTTTACAGTATTTTTATCTCTATACTTTTTTTTTAAAAACGTATGTTTATACTTCCAATTTCAATAATTAAACTGGAAAAAAGATGTTAAACAAAACATAGCTCAGTAGGTGAAAAACATTTGCCCTATTTCTATTGCAAAAGGAAAAAAACTTCCAGGGAAAAAAAATGTAATATGCAATGACAAAAAGACATTTCCTAACTGCAAAAACTTCCATTTTAATATAAACCTTTGTAAACACTGAGACACCAAACAAGAATGTTGTGTGTTGCTCTAGTGCTACTATAGCATTAATACATGCCCAGAGCACTGTAAATTGAGTTCTATATGCATAAAGCTGGGTGACATTTTTAGTAACACTTTGTTCAGAGAGCATCCCAGTTTCATCTGGGGAGTTTCACAGCCTAATGTTTAATATTTCCACTAGATTTTAGGACAAATGAGGTGTAAAGGTTGTGGAAACTCCTGTTCTGTAGAGACCATAACATGTCAAGTCTCATCCCAGTAGCAACCTTGGTCTTTTTCCCTTCCCACTCAAAACACAATCAATCCCTGAGTAGAAAGGATTTTCGCTCAAGTCTCTACTTTTCTCAAAGAAAGGGTGCAAGGAAAAAAGACATGGGATCAGATATTAATTTCTTTCATTTTAAATCATCTCTAAAGTTTCCATCCACCTGGTATAGAAACTGGGAAATTTAACCTTCCTTAAGTGGTCACAGAAGAGGGGTAGACAAGGGGTAGGTTTCAGCATGTAACAGTGGCACTCCTGGGCTTACCTCACTCCTTGCTGAAGAGGCCTATTCTGAAAAAAAGAGAAAGAGGCGAAATCAAAAAATTCAAAACCAGATACACTGAGAAGTACTTTACAGTGGCAGTTCCTGTTATGTGCTACCAAAACACTAACAACTCCTCTATTGCAGAATATTAATGTAGGGATTAACCTGGATTTTTCTATATTACAATTAGTTGCCTAGCTTAGCTAGTCACTTAATGATGTTCTCTAGTCACTGGAAGGACACCTGCACTTCCCAAGACGATTCTTTCCATCCCAAACAGGTACTTAAGACATGCAGGATGAATCACCTGGGGCAACTCCAGCAGGGACTCCACCCTGATGGGCCATCAAGATCCCTCAGGGACTCCAACAGCACACTCCATCTCTTCCCAAAGGAATTGAGAGAGTGTACACTAGACCCTCTTACTCTTTAGGCAGCTACTAGATGAAATGGAACCCACTCTTTACTCGATGCTCAGTGGATACACCTTTTATGTAGCAATTCCCCTATGTAACACGAAAAATACACTGGAATGCAGGAGGACTCTTGAAGGACAGACAGTCCTATCTTCCTTCCAAGTTTCCTTATTATAGCCCTAGTGCCTGCCCCGTATGCACAAGAGGATAGGCAGGCAGTGCTAAGGGGCTGGGGCAGAGGTCATTATGATGACCCTGCATACCAGTAGTACCCAAAGGGACCAGATCACAACTGGGGGCGCTACTGGGAACTTATCTGTGTCCTGGATGCTTTACAGCTATGAGGCAGCAGGACACATTTTACATTCTTTTCCTATTCCAAGCCATACAACAGCACATAACAGCCTTGGCATTCACATGAAGGAAATGAGCTCAGATTGTCACCAGCAGCTCTTCTGTTTCTGTGCCATGCCTGTTTTCCTGTCACCTCTAGCACTCTGCCAAGGATGGAGGCTTACAGTTTGATTCAACCACTGCCTCTAAGATCCCAGCTTGATCGGTTGTCATGATAATGAGTAGACAGCAGTAACAAGTTACAGAAAGAAACCCATGTTGCCACCACTGAGTACTGGCTCTGTATTAGTAATAATTAAAACACTGCTTTGGAAGTTACTCTGTCTGTCCAGCTGAGAGCTCTTGCCCAGAACTTTTGCCAGTTGTGTCCAGCTTGGCTTCCTCTGAGTCTTTTAAGAATTAACATGCTCAGAGTAACTTCTATCACTGGATTAAAAGTCCTGCATTAGCATAACAAGTGGCTGTTCTACCTATTCTGTAAGCATGAGGAAGCTTTATGCGCATAACCCAGTTTCCACAGTGTAAGAACGGAAAGCCCTGAAAAACTAGTGAGGTAAATCCAACAGGGCTAAAGGTAACAAGGGGACAGAATAAGCACAGGGAAGCAATGAAAGAATACAGGTCAGCAGGACAATGCCATAACAAGAGGCACAGCACAAGCAGCTACAGTTTAAAGGGAAGGAGTTTTAAGAGCTGCAAAAGTCTAAGGAGTAGGAATCACCCGAGAAGAGGTGGTTGAGTCCAAAATTGGCATTTTTTATTTGCCTAGGATGTGGGGAAAAAAAAAATGCACCGATCTCAGTCCATAGTAACATTTCACTGTGGGATAAATTTGAATTTTTGGTGAAGAAAAGAGAATAAAATGGAGACAAAGGGCAACTACTTTCACTGTTGAGTGCAGTAAGTAGTACACTGAGTAAATGGCCATCCTACCTAGGCTGTGCAGGAAGTCATAGAGACAAATAGCATTGCTGCCTGGAATGATACATGAAAAATAGCTCCAGCATTTCACTGAATCTTAACAGTTCACCTAATGGAATGACTGCAGAGAACAGTTATCTGATCCCAGAACCTATTCATTTGAGTTGAAGAGCCAAGCATCCTAAGTGTCTTGCCTGTCCTTTGTGTTCAACATGAAAAAGTGTCTTGCCCAAAACCAAGCGAAGTGCCAAACCTGTAAGTCAAACCAAGCTTGACTTAATTTAAGGGCTCTCAATAGGTTTTTGATCAGTTGCAAGTTTAAACCTCCTCATCTTTCAGAAGCTCTTTCAGGACATTAGCTGAATGTCCTTTCACACACGTCCAGCTCAGTCACTGCACCAGGCACCTCTTCTTCTAACCAAAGAGGAGAAGCATTTCAACATAAGAAAAGGAGTCCCTCAGCAGAGCTACCACACAGGTCTGTCAAGTAGTCTGCAAGAACAACTTAATTTCACAGTGGGCCAGTTTTTGTGTCAAGGTGTTGTGGTTTAACCTCAGTCAGCAACTAAGCACCACAGAGCTGTTTGCTCACCTCCCCCTTCCCCCAGTGGGGACAATCAGAGTAAAAGACAAGAAAACTCATGGGTTGAGATAAGAACAATTTAATAATTTGAAATAGGTGAAATAATTATAATAATTTTAATAATAATAATAATATGCAATGGGAAATATTACTAATAATAACTACGATAATATGCAATAAAAGGAAAACAATAACAAAACAAACAAACACAGAGAAGAGAGAAACTCTCACCACCTGTTGACTGACACCCAGCCAGTCCCCAAGCAGTGAAAGAGAGACAGATGGATACTGGCTGACTCCTCCCAACTTATATACTGAGCCTGATGTTTTATGGCATGAAATGTCCCTTTGGTAAGTTTGGGTCAGCTGTCCTGGCTGTGTCCACTCCCAGCTTCTTAAAGAGAAGAAGCTGGGAACACAGGGGGCGGATCAGAAACAGAGAAGTCCATGGCTTAATGTAAACATTACTTAGCAACAACTAACAATATTACTATGTTGTCAACATTCTTCTCAGCACAAATCCAATACATGGCCTCATACTGGCTACTGTGAAAAAAAAAAAAACCCAAAACATCAACTCTATCCCAATCAGAACCAGTACGCAAGGCAATTCTGGTCATTGATAGCATACGCAATGCAATGCATATAATACTTGGAAAAATTCTTTAGGTGAAATATATAAATAATAGAAGGCACACTGTTTAAACAGTACTCAGGCTTCTTTCTTTTTTTTGTTGGAAAATCAGTCATATTACCCTCTTTCAAAAGATCCAAGTCACTGAATTTTCTTTAACTGCATTTCTGCAGGTACAATGAACTGAATCCGTACATAAAGTTACCACTATTCCCCTGGGAAGACAGCTGAAGTCACACACCAATTAAAATGTTTCTATGTCTTCACCTAATAGCAAAATATTACAGGAGCCTAGACAGGCTGCTAGTATTCCATATATAAAAATAGCTTTCCTGAAATAACTACTCTGCTGTATTGGACTACTGAATTTCCCAGAGGACCAGTTACTGTTGTTTTATATGTTAACATGCTTGCTATAGAGTGAAAGTACTGAACCTGAATACATTAGCAGTAGTTTGCTTATTGCCTACAAATGGCATTTAAGCAACAGTAATACTGCTTTAGACTTGAAAGGCTTTTGCTTTCAAAATTTTGGCAAGTTGTTGGAATAATTCCATGCTCCATTCCCAGTGCATAAATCTCAACACAGTGGGTATATATTCTCAGTCAAATTACTGTGAGGGGAGGAAGCCTTGCAGTTGTCTGAATGCAATGAATTTGGCAAGATAGCTCTATTATTGTACTCTTTAATACGACATTTTTTTCTCACTGCTCGGCAAGAGCAAGTAATCAGAACAGAAAGTGATTCCAAAATGTAAATTAGGGTGTCTGGTGTAGGGATCCAGTGCATATAAAAAACCTTGTATCAAAAACATTTCCTTTTCTAGTTCACTGCTGGCAATCAAACCTTTGAAACTAAAGAACTGCTTTTTTAATCCTGGTGTTATTTTAGTGTTTCTTTTAAGGACACAGCACATAGGTACACACATATCATATAACTTTGTTTAGAGGTTGCAGTTTCTATTAAATTTAATTACTTCTTCCTGTGGCTTTAAATCCAGAGTAGCCTGAAAGCATGGGCAGGTTCCATTAAATACCATAAGTTTCTACAGACATACATGTCAAAGATGTCTGGCAGAGGTGTGGCTACAAAATGAAGTCTTTTATTAAGGCATAGCACTGGAAAATAAAAATACATGGAATATGACTACTGTTGAGGCACCTCAATGCTAACAGTTTAGACTTTTAGCCTAATGAAGCACATACTCAAAACAGTTAAGACCACAGATCCTTCAGTCACTGCATCTTGAAAATGTCATTACAATTATTCTAATGAGGGTGTTAGGAGTTCAGAAGCTGCAGGGTCAAACCTTTAAGTAATGTTGACAAGCGTTTCTTGAAATTTCATTCAGCCCTCTTCCATATCTATTCTGGCATAGGAATCTCAGGTTATGGAATTTAAATAAAAAGTAATTAAGAATAGGACTTAAGCAGATACTAATAAAAGTTCAGCATGCATTAGTTATAAGATGTCTCCCCATGTTGCTTAATCATTAACTTATAGGAAAGAGAGCAGTTAATATGCATGTGTGTTGGGTTTCTGTGGGGGTTGGTTTTGGTAGTTGGGGAAGGGCCACAGGGATGGCTCCTCTGAGAAGCTTCGAGAAAGGCTCCCCTGGCTCCAAGTCAGACCCTGCCTCTGGACACAGCCGGGTCAGTCAGCGCCTCTGCAAATTAATGTGTTTAAGAGGGGGAAAAAGAAAAAAAGAAAAAAGAGCAGCAGCAGTGGAAATGGAAACAGAGACTACAGAATCAGTGTGTAGAGAGGAGTGGGATGTGAGAGAGACAGCAGGGCAGACACCCAGGTCAGCGCAGAAAGGCGGTGAGGCATTGGGCTGGAGCAGGGGTTCTGCTGCAGCCCATGGTGAGAGGGCAGGCTGTGCCCCTGCAGCCATGGAGGGTCATGGGGGAACAGAGACCCCACTTGCAGCCCAGGGAGGACCCCACACTGGAGCAGGGGGATTCGGTCAAAAAAGCCCATGACTGCAGTAAGCCTGCATTGGAGCAGGCCGTTCGTGAAGGACAGCACATTCAGAAGGGACCCACATCAAAGCAGTTAACAAAGAAAACTGCAGTCCATGGGAAGGACTCGTGTTGTAGGAGTTGGTGGAGGACTATCTCCCGTGGAAGGGACTCCACACTGGAGCAGGGGCAGAGTGTGAGGAGTCCTCCCCCTGAGGAGGAGGAATCGGCAGAGACAGCGTGGGATGAACTGACCAGAACTCCCATTCCCCATCCACCTGCATTGCTGGTGGAAAGGACTTAGCCTGGGAAGAAGGGAGGGGTGGGTGGAAGGTTTTTAAGATCTGTTTTGGTTTTTGTCTCATTGTCCTACTCTGATTTTGATTTGTAACTTATTAAAAGGATTTTTCTTTCCCAGGTTGAGTCTGTTTTGCCCATGACCATAACTGATGAGTGATCCCTCCCTGCCCTTGTCTCAACTCACAAACCTTTCCTTAGATTTTCTCCTCTCCATCCCACCAGCAGGTGGAGTGAGCAAGTGGCTGCATGATGCTTAGCTGCTGGCTGGGCCTAAACCATGACAGCATGTAACATCACTGAAATATATGGACTACAAAGGATAAAAGTATTTCACTCAGTAAATATAGGAAAGTGTATCAGTAATGCTCAGACAGAATCCAATATAGATCTGATTGCAGAAGGTGAGCTCCAGTTCCAGCTTTGACACAGTGCCATGTGATACCGGGAAAAGATTTGACCCCTATGCAATATATTATTAGAATTCCTGTATATCCAGGAACATGTATTGCTTCACTGACTGCTGCAGATATGTACAGACACTATTATTATTTATTATTTCCATTATGATAGCTGCCACCAAGGACCAGGGCTTCAGTGAGCTAGTCATTATGGAGACATTTACAGAGCTCCTTTTTCGTGAGAGGCAGTGTATCAGAACAGACAAGCATGATTGGGAAGGATGACATTACAAATGAACAAACTGAGCACAGAAGTCTGCTGAAGTCACATGCATTGTTTCTGCGTATAAAGTTACAATCATCCTAAAGCATACTTCCAAACAGGGTTCTGGTTTAATCATAAAGGAAGGAGACATACATACACAATAGAAGACAGTAAGTATTGTGGTTTAAGTAAATGCATATAATTTCTAAGATGTTTTTCACCTTTCTACACATCTTTCATGCTTGTATGGAGGTTTTTTTCTAAACTCATTTCAATTTATACAGATTGTGATATGTATGGGTCATGGACAGAATAATTCAGTCATAGTCAGCTAAATTAATTTTTATAAGGGGCACTATCATTTTCATTGATTTATTACCATTATGCTTATAACAGTTTTGAAAAGTAACATTTGATTATTGGAAGAAAAAATGCCAAACATCATATATGCAACAGGCATCTATTTCCTGATGTATCTAATAAGGAAGTAGATGCTGAACAAAAAGACATTTAGCTTTGAACCAAATAATGCTTCTGGGAACAGCTGATCATTATTCCGTTCAACATGGTCTTGAATGTTAGGCATTTGCCCTGAATACAGGGTGAGGAAAAAAGGCTGTCTTTCAAGTGAAACAACAGCATGTTTCAGAAGCAAAATTGTCAGCAGTAAGGACTATAACTGTGGAAAGAGGGGAGCTCTGCATTTTGTATCATACCAGCATAAGGAAAAAAAATTCAACTTGAGAATTTTATTTATTAGAATTAGTAATGCTCCTTGACCATATTTTCAGCTATGCTTTAAGATGGTGAAAGGACTTTAGGATAAATCCCCAGATTTAAATTCTCTGAAGTAGTAAGTGTGTTTGAAAATAAAATTCCAATCCAGAATGCAATTTCTGAAGTTAGCACATTAAGTCAATATAGTAAGCCTCTGTCTTCAATCCAGGCACTAATGTACCAGTATGACTTTGACCTGATTTGAATTTCACAGGTTTTGCCCAATACGAACTCCTATAAACTGATTCAAGTGTATCTTCAGAACTTACTACCATCTTAACTATAAAATCTAAAAATCAAGTTTCAAAAATTAATACTTTCCAGGAAGTATTCACTATGCAAATGTAACTAAATTTATCCAAATCACCAAAAGTGTCATTTTTATTCTGTCTTTCACCTTCTTCCAGATGCCACAACTATGCTTCATACAATTTGGAAACTTAAACAATAGACTTGTTATAACTGTCTCCATAGCTATAGAATTTTTTTTATCCTGCAAATTAATGACCATATAAAAGATTTCTGTAACAGACAGAAAAATAAGCAAAATTAAGAGGAAAAGAAAATAAAACCAAACAGTACTTGGCAATGTTTATGATCTTCCAGTGAAATTCATTATATTAGATAGCTGGATTTTAACCATAATTTCTTGGATATATGAAAAACCTAGCTTTCCTATTTTTCTTTAAATAAATTAAAAAAAAAAAAAAGTGTTGCTAACTTCACATCTGTGTAAAAAAGATAGAAAATATACCCCTAAAAGGTTCAAATCCTGCACGTCCTTCAAAATAAGTCCAAGTATTTTCTACAATACTGTTGTTTTAAAGCTAAGGTCATAATGAGAAAGGAAGTAAGTTTTGGAGAGAAAACAAATACGAATTTCAGTAGCTCGGTGATATCCCAGGATTTATGTGTTCAAAAAGATAGAAAATGACATGTCCATTCTCTGACACAGAAAGCGCTCATTTTTTTGCTTCATGGCTATGTTTTCACTGAAGACAAAACCTACCACAAATTTCCTGATAGGATATCCACAAGAAGTTCTTACAAATACTCCTGTTGAAGTATCTGCAGTAAAGCAGAAAGTTCTTCAGAAACTACTTGTACGTAGGAACCAACACAGGAACTTTGTCTTAGAGCTTCAGTTACAACATTGCCCATGTAGCTAAAACATCTGCATTCTCTCCAGACATCTTAATGATATGATAGTAAACATATCTGAATTTTAAGGTAAAAGGCAGAAAAGTGATACTGAAAGTGATTAATTAACACAACAGAGTAAGGCAGTACTTGCAGGTAGGTGGAAATTCTAAGATATCGTTGCTATGGACTCACGTAATACATGAGGAAGACCCCCAAAATTTCAGTTTTCTTAAAACTGGTAATAGTTTTGTTTTTTGGTTTTTGGGTTTTTTTAAAGGCATAAGCAGATACTGAAGAAAAAAACCACCTGATTTTAAAACAATATGCCCTCCCACTTGGGATTTTTTTCTTAGAATGGTTTCTACAGCTCCTTGAAGCACAATCCATCTAAGCATCTTTTGATGCAAGGCTGAAAAGCTTTTAAGAGGAACACCTGATTACATGTTTTGCACTCTACAAAACTCTGTAAATATTTCCAGAATTGACAGTTTTGAAAACTAAAATGCTGCTAAAGGTTCTATAAGCACTATGCTAAATAAATGGTAAATTTCTAATTCTGGAAATTGCAACACATCCTGTTATATTAAATACTATCAGCACAGTTACTCAGAGGTTGTATCATGGAAGCATTTCTTGAGAGCAGTAGTAAATTAAATCAAAGAAAACTTGCAATTGAGTTTTCTAAAAGAGACCTTGGGTGATTTTCATTTTTACGATGAGAACAGACAATCCTTTTGGAGAGTCCCTCTGAGGCACAGAGCTGCCTGGAACCTTACCAATGTGCTGAATCAGAGGACTTTTATGAATAAACAAAAAGCCACTTATTTTTACTGTTAAACAAAACATATTAGAGAAACTTTCAGATTTCCTGTATAACTATAATGTGAGATAATGAACATACATTGGTTATTAGTTCATTCCTAAGTATTTACAAGGAATTAAGCATCTATTAGGATTAGACTCAAAGTTGAGGGAAGTAGATCAGGTAAATAATTTTCTGTGATTCTGTGATCATTGTCCTATAGGATCATAGCCAAAAGAAACTTCTATTCATTTTTTGGACCTGCTTGCACAGGTTTCCCCATGCATTTCAATACCATATATTTGCTGAAACGTAACAAGAACCTCAAGATCTTTAGCAGTATTAAACCATTTTTATTTTTATGGACCTAAAAACTGACATGTAAATCAATTAAATTTGGGCAGATCAGGGTAGAATACCATCTTCAGCATTAGCTAAACCTCTACTGAATCACTTTCAGCCACACCCATCTCTGCTATAACTTATCGGATATTAATTTTTCTACAACTGGAATGCATGTTGGTCTTAGAATAGCACCTCAATTTAAATGCACATAGCCTAACATTTTGTACAGTTTTTAATCCAGTACTAGACAAAGAAGGAAATGAGAAGAAGAATTATTCTCAGGTTTGCCAGTCTTTTGTTGGCAAAGTTGCTGGTTGGTGAGAGAAACCTTTTCAAATGTGGCTAGGGGCAGGGAGCACTACTGAGAAGTCCATTTCTAGCTTTTAGTAACTGAGGGACTTAGCTGTAAATGGTCAAATCACTCACATCCTTGGACTTTTTCCTAATATGTATTCCAAATCCCCAAAATACAAATTCTGTTGTAGCATCATCCGGAAAAATAATATAAAATCAAGTTCCAAATCCAGCCCAGTTAGGATCACTTACTATTTCTTCTTTGTGATTATTAACTGTATTGAATTTACATACACCTATACTGAATCTACATACATCAGCTCTGAGTCTCATGAGAGCATTCCTGTTGCATTTCCACTTTCTTCTCTTTCTGATGTTTGTCTCTTACATTTCTTACAGAAGACTGTTATTAAAGATCTCAGATTCACTTATCAAGTCCATCAGTGATAACCTTGAACTCTCTTTGCACTTGAGAATGTGCATGGCCTATCCAGAAACTTTTCAATAGGTTTCATTACCCTTGCCAACGTCTCCATTAGTTTTACTAGGATGTCATGGTTTAACTTTAGCTAGTAAGATACCACGAAGATGCTCTCACATTTCCCACCCTACTCCTCCTGTGACGGGGGAGAATCAGAGGGAAAAGACA
>NW_010248034.1:0-284 GCF_000690775.1 Eurypyga helias
TATTTGCCTCTGCTTTTCCCTGCCTGCTGCCTACCCTCCCTTGCTATTAACCCACTCACTGCTGCTCCTCTGTAGCACTTACACAATTTTTCTGCCGCTCTGCCAAACCAAAGTTCATTTTAGGCTAGAGTATGCCACGGATGAGGTGCTGCTGAGTCTTTATGTATTCTTCTTTTTCAGGGTGGGTGAATTCTTTATAAGCTTACAGATTTCCTGCCTTTCGGGATCTGGGAGAGTTTTCATTCTACAGACCAAATATCCTTATGATCTTTGCAATTTCCACC
>NW_010248034.1:314-4230 GCF_000690775.1 Eurypyga helias
GAATTTGAGGTATAGAACTTGAAAAACCCAAACCAAACTAGGAGGATTGTGTTTTCTCTCTTACTTTTCATCCCTAGCAGAATGGAGCTGCTCTGGCACATATGAATACATACGTCACATATAGAATACCACTTGTTAATAAACACAAATACATCAACTAAGTAACTAATGTTTTGATTTTTAAAACCTTTATACATGCAGGAAAATGAAAAAATAGAAAAAATAATTAATTTAAAAAATATATATAATTTGGCTCAACTAGGTTATTGTTATTATTTGAGACTATTGATACTGTCCTCTTTCATTTTTCTGGGGAGTGAACATGGAATTTCTTATTAGGATCCACAGAGGGAATTTCATCACAGTTTGCCAGAGTAGTAGCAGATCCATTTTGCTTCTGATCCTATATGCTATAACTCAAACAAACTTTGTAGCTGTTGCTTTTCTTGTGCTTTGCACTGGAGAACAGCAGAATCTGCAGATTCATTGATCCTGCTGTATATTTTTCTCAATCCTGCTTTTTGTGCTTCAGTCCAACAAACTGTCATGGGATGTATCTATACATCACAGCTCCTGTGCTTAGTGTTTGTGGAGGCTTTTATAGGCCATATGTAATGGAGATGCAGTGTTGTGCCCTCCAGAGCTCTACAAGGCAGATAGACTTGTGGGAGGAAGGAAAATAACTTGACTTTTCTTCAAAATCAGTTCAACATGGTGCTTACATGGCTCCATGAATCAATGTTAAATACAGTTAATTGCCCTCAGCTGCCCCTAAGGAAAGGGAGAGGTATAGTCACATCATTTTAAATCACCCACATGGACAATTATGGCCTATTTGTATTTGCAGATTTAAAATCGATGTTGAAACTTGCAGCTGAGCAGGTATTTCAGTGATTATTTAACTTTAAAATTGGTAAGAAAGGTTTTCTGTTAAAACAACTTCTGACTATAGTTTTATGCATTTGTAAGTGTTATTAAAACATGTTTCTCCATTTTTAACAGAGAATTTATTTAAATTGATTAAATTTAATTAAGTACAGATGGAGAAAAATGGCTCATTTTTATGAGAAAAAATTCTTAGTTCAACTATCATTTTGATTCACTCTAGACTTTAATGCTAGGGTATCACTTGAATATGATATTTTTTCACATATAATACTTTATAATGTCCTTATATAAAATATTAAGTGTTCCAATATTAAAAAATCATAGTACTTCAGCATAAATGCAGCTTTGATTTTACATTTTTATCCCTGTTTGGAGTGAAACACTGTGAAATATTACATTTTCCACAGAAAGGATCATTCTGTTTTCTTACAGATTGTATTTTACTTGTTTGAAAAATGCCACTAAAACCAGTTCAAGCCTGAAAATGTTCCATGTCATGAACAAGAAGTTCACAATGACATGCTTGGTGTCTTGTTAGCTTGAAGGCAGCGAATCAGATTCTGTAAAATGCCTAGTTTTGTAAGTAGTCTTAAAAACATGACTAGGCCAAATCCTTTATCTTTAGTAATATTTTAGGCAACAGAAGAATCTTAGCAATTAAAATATTGCTCCAAAAGATAGGTATTTCCCCAAGTCAAATGAGAAATATACAGATTAGGTTTAGGGTTGGTTTTTTTTGTTTGTTTGGTTTTATTTTTTGTGCCTTTCTTTCTTATTTAGCAAGAAAAACAATGTGGAAGATGAGTGATCTTCAGAGCTGGTTAAAGAAAACTCAGATGTCAGGGATTACACATCTCTGTTAAGAAAAAACAACTATTAAGTAGCCTTTGAGTAGCGCCGCAATGTGACATTTTTACAAGGAACTCATTTGGGAAAAAGTAAAGAGCAGATACTCAGAACAGACTGAGAAGAGGGCAGCTATTATGTTTTCCTATCATCCAGAAAAGGTGATGACTTATTCTTATCCACAAGAAAATATGTCGCAGTAGAACCAAATCCCAGCAAAACAGGTATTGTCTGCTGGGCCTGTCTTCTTAATTCTCCCCCTTTATTTTCAGTAGCATTTATCGTTCCTAAGGCCTTGCTTCTCTCTCATTGGAAGATTAACCAAGATGTTAACAGCGGAGGAAAGATGGGAATGCTTATGGGTGGAGATAGGAACACAGCCACAGATCCACCCATGAACAGCTCTTGGTTACTAAAGAGCAATCCCCACAGGCAATGTGGTGAACACCAGTACACTGAACATTTTATGGAAGAAAAGCCTCTGCAGTATTTCAGAAGTACTTCTACCCAAAAGGCTACCCAAAATAAATCTCCATAAAGGTGTTTTTAAGGCATTGTTGGTGTTTTCTATGGGAACTGGATTTTGTGCAGCTCCGAGCATCCTCAGGAGGTCCCTCCCACCACCCACCCCCAAATTCTAGCAGGGCATGTGACACCCATGGAGGGCTGGTGGCTCTGCCCGGACCCTAAGCTGCTGTACTGAAATGCTGCCATCGCCCCTGAGAGAGGCTCACCTGGATCCCACCTTCTACAAGAAGGAGCTAAGAGAAGGTCAGGCTGGACCTGCACAGGCATCCCTAGGTAATCCCCAGGCTGGTGGGGGAGCAGGAGATGTGCTTGCATATGCGGAGCAATCCACATCTCTTACAGGCACCACCCATTTTAGCACCTTCCCTTACACTGACGGAAGTCACAAGGATATGTAACGCGTATATGGCAGTGGCATAGGATGCCCTGAAAAAGCATGCCTGTCTTCATCAGTGCTGAAAGGCAGACTGGCTTATTTGGATTCATTGCTGCTATGTGAAACCATGGGTTTTGATTCTCATTCAGGGTGCTGTAAGGAGAAATCCCACTGGAATTCACCTGAAAAATGGGTAAATGCGTGAAGAATCAGGCTCGTTTTATGCAGTTATTTCCTGAATGTAGATAAATGAAGATCACCTCA
Organism: Eurypyga helias; assembly: GCF_000690775.1. Taxonomy (NCBI): domain Eukaryota; kingdom Metazoa; phylum Chordata; class Aves; order Eurypygiformes; family Eurypygidae; genus Eurypyga; species Eurypyga helias. The sequence goes on from NW_010248034.1 coordinate 3,217, forward strand.
TGCTCTTTATAAATTGCATTATTCAGCTGATGTACAATTCCCTTGTGGAAAGCTGCAGCCTGTTGAAGTGAGTCTAGATACAGTCTCAGCTGTTTTAATTTGCTTTGCATCTGTTTATTCGCAAAGATTTTAAAGGACAAAGTTTTACCCACCTAAACCTATTCTTGATGGCTTAAGGAAGAAAACAGTCCCTGGGTCTATTTGCCTAATTGAAGTAGCAACATCTTCTGTCTGAACACCTTGAGATCTTTATATCTTTATAACTGCCACCCCTATTCAGAATGCAAACCCTTTTCTGGTTAGGTACCACCAGGGTTACTAATGGCTACATTTCTTCCCTTTGTTTGCTGGTTTTGTGTTCTTTCTACTGTGCACTGTCTGAGCAATGACCTGTGAAACTGCATTTGTTCACAAAATGAAACTCAAGTGAGTTGGTCCCCGTGCAGCAGAAATTCAGATATTTGCCTCTACCTGTAGAAGAAGCTTTGTCCCAAGAGTTACAAAGCTGTACAGGGTTTGCGTGGCAAGGTTTTGGTATCAGGGGGCTACAGGAGTGGCTTCTGTGAAAAGCTGCCAGAAGCTTCCCTATGTCCGGTAGAGCCAATGCCAGCAGGCTCCAAGATGGACTCACTGCTGGCCAAAGCTGAGCCCATCAGTGACGGTAGCAGCACCTCTGGGATAACACATTTAAGAAGGGGGAAAACCTGCACAACTGCAGCCAGAGAGAGGAGTGAAAATCCATGAGAGAAAAAACTCTGCAGGCCCCAAGGTCAGTGGAGAAGGAGAGGCAGGAGGTGCTCCAGGTGCAGGAGCAGAGGTTCCGAAGCAGCATGTAGTGCAGACCATGGTGAGACCGGCTGTGCTTCTGCAGCCATGGAGGGTCACGGGGGAGCAGAGACCCACCTGCAGCCCAGGGAGAACCCCATGCCAGAGCAGGGGATGCCTGAGGGAGGCTGTGACCCTGTGGGAAGCCCACACTGGCGCAGGCTCCCGGCAGGGGCCCGGGACACACGG
>NW_010248034.1:4263-20583 GCF_000690775.1 Eurypyga helias
GGGAGGGACCCATGCTGGAGCAGTTTGTGAGAAACTGCAGCCTGTGGGAAGGACTCATGCCAGGGAGGTTCAAGGAGGACTGTCTCCCATGGGAGGGACCCCAGGCTGAAGCAGGGGCAGAGTGTGAGGATCCCTCCCTCTGGGGAGGAAGGAGCAGCAGAGATAACGTGCGATGGACTGACCACAACCTCCATCCCCTGTCTCCCTGTGCTGCTGGAGGGGAGGAGGGAGAAAAATGGGGAGCAAAGCTGAGCCCAGGAAGATGAGAGGGATGGGGGAAGATGTTTTAAGATTTGGTTTTTATTTTCTCATTATTCTACTCTGATTTGATGGTAATAAATTAAACTAAATTCCACAAGCTGAGTCTGTTTTGCCCATGACCATAACGAGTGAGTGACTGCACCCTGTCCTTATCCCAACTCAGGAGCCTTTCTCGGTTTTGTCTCCCCGCTGCCCAGCTGAGGACGGCAGTGACAGAGTTGGTTTGGTGGGCACCTGCCTCCAGCCAGGGTCAGCCCACTACAAAAGCAAGATAAAAATAAACAGCAAACAAATAGCAAGTGCCAAATATCTGAAATCCCAGTGTGTTCTACTGTAGGGATTTTTAAAGCTGTATTTGTTCCAAAAAACAAACAAGCAAACAAAAACCCAGAAATAGTCCCTGAATTCTGTGGTGCACCTGTAAGCGCAAACAACAAAGCACTTTCCATAGATGTTGGCATATAGCAACAGCTGGAAATCCAGATACAGCTTGTTGTCCCCATTAGGAAAAAGGAACATGACAGAACTCCAATTAACAGAGCCTGGGAGTAGAGTTGGTCAGTATTTTGTTTGTGGTAAGCACACCAACACATCAGAAGGCTCCCAGCCTTGGCTAATAAACTACAGCCAGTTAACACACTAAGAAGTGCCTGGAGGAGGCACTGAGTACTGAGATTTGAAAACAAATCTCCCAGTGTCTTTGCAGGACAAGTCTTCTCTTCCAGTCTCGCCTTCCAACACAGCAACTCCCAGGGGTTCCCTTTGTAGGGCCTTCTAGGAGGCCTTCTGCTCTCCAGCACCCCTGAGGTTGACATAATTTCTGTGCCCTGCTCCTTTCAAGCATCTCCTGGATTGCACTGACTCCCTCCTACCTGCCCCATCCTGCAAACACAAGGCATTCTCCAACTGAGCAAGTACAGCTGTGTTCCAGGAAAGCAGAGTTTCTTTCCATCTTTCCCTCCCTTCCTCTGGTTTCATCTCACGCTCTGTGGTACGTTCCCTCTGTTTTATATAAGATATACACTGTACTATACCATTTACTGTAAACAAACACAGATCAAACATCACAGAGGGCAGAAAATGGGACAGGGGAGACCTAGGCAGAGTTGTGAACAGCAAGTATCCTGCTCCTGCCTGTATGGAGGCAGTGAAAATGAACTGGCATTTGAGGGAAAAACAACTCTTTTCCTCCTGCAGAGTTCCCCATTGCCCAGACATGTTCCTCACCTGGATGCACAAAATATTTTAGCCTGAGGGAGACAAAAAACGGGAGAAGGATTATGGAGACATCATGCTGATGGGAGATAAAGGTTAAGACTGAAATAGCTTTCAAATCCAAATAATCAGTACTTCTAATTTCCTGAGAAAATTTTGTGTTTTAGCCTGAGTGTGTCTCAGGGCAAGCCAAACCAGTTTTGTTTGGTCTATCAAGACAAAGACTAAGCCATGTAAAAGCTTCCTGTGCTCTCTCAGATACCCACCAAGTGCTGTGCTCTTCCAGGATCACCATGCGAAGACACTGGTAGTGGTGGCAATCTGATGCAGACGGTTAACTCCCACACACAACGCTCCTGCATCATTCTTGATTGCAGAGTAGATGGGTGTTTGGGATTACATCCCCCTGCAGAAGGATTCTTCCAGGAATGGAACAACTTGGCTCCTGGCAGAACTGTGTCTTGGCGTAAGGTTGGTTCATACATATTTTGTGAATGAAGAGAGGCACAAAGCTGTATTTGCAAAGTTCGATGTCAAAGAACAGGACCTCTGAGGAAAAATTATGTAAATGACCCAGTTTTCCTAATCACCAGGAACCTACACCTCTGATTGCCTCTGGTGTATTATCTAGTAAACAAGCCATGGGAAAAGCACTTGGCCAGTGCCTTAATTAGACCACTTCTATTTAGGTGAGTTTTGGCAGGCATTCAACTGGAATAATTTTTTTTGCAAATTTCCAAGCTTGCTAAGGTGTCATTTAGGTAGGAGCATTTTATCAGCTCTAACACTTTTCAAACTCTCAGAGAAGTTTCTCCCTTACTTTGTTGGAAGCTGCCTTGGGTAGAGTGGAACAGAGAATAAGATGTTAGCGCGGTTAGCTTGAGACCCAGGAGAACCAAGTTCAATTTTCAGATCCACCATAATCTTCCCATATGACAGCTCATTGTTTCTGCTTCAGTTCATCATTTTTATTACTTCTGAAACAGTACTGAATAACTTTCTGGATTTCTTTTCAGACCATGAGTTGTTCAGCTCAGTCTAGGAGTCACTAAATGAAACCGAATGTCCTAAAAATATGGGAGGCTAGAATGGGAAGGTTTTGTGTCTCTGGGAAATAGGGCTGACACTATTTCCTTACTTAGAGCCGTAAAACATACCGAGATATCAGTAGCTTGGACACTAATGTACGATAGCTAAAAAACCAGTGTTTGGTTAAACACCTGATACCACAACAACAACAAAATCTTTTAAAATAAAAATCTATAGTATTTGCTATGAAAAGGAGGAAGTACCCAACTTTTCCAATTTTTGGCAATACGGTGTCAATGGCAATAGAGTTCATAAGACATCTGAGTACATGATTATGTAAAAATTCAAACAAATAGTGAATAATTGGAGAAGCTTGGTCCAAATTTTATTGTAAGAAAACTCTCATTTTTAATATGCTTGTGTGGACTTCATATGATTTTTCCAGCACAACCAGGTAACTAAAAAGATAGCCACTGAAGCTGCAAGAAAAACCAAAGAATTTGTGATCCTAGGACAAATCATCTATTGTCTCAGTGGGGCCAGAATTTCACTCTCAGTGTTTTAATTCTTCTCTGGTCTCTTCAGTTATAAGTGAGAATGGAAGTGCAGCAGACATGGATAATAAATTGGAAGGGTATTCATTCACTCTCATGAGTGACCATAAATAGTGGGCTTAGAGTCTGAGGGTACGGTTTCTGGGATTTTTGGAAGGGTATAAAATGTTTCAAAGCCTTTAACACATCTTACATTCCTGGGTTAGTAGGCCCTTAGATGAATCTGACAATCCATTTCACACTTTATTTTCCCTTACATTAGAGAAGTGATGTCAGCGTGTTTAAAAAAATATTAAAAGATTATGTATAGAACATGATTAGAAGAAATCAATGAGAATTTATCTTAGTAAGGGCTGCAAAACTGAGTTTATTACAATGCAGTTCACAACAAATGGAGTGCTTTGGATTAGAACTGAGAACTGGTGTTTGGAGATCCCATTCTAACACATTGTGCTTGGAAGAATACTTAACATGAAGGTGCTTGTCACTTCTCAGTTAGAGAGAAATTTATTCCTTAATTTTGAGATGAGGGAAAATACGTAGTGTTTCCTAGGGCAAATCTTTGCCTTGTTAGTAACAGCCGAACAGGTAACAGTGCACAAGCCAGCTTCCTTCCCCTCTCCACTGTCCCTTGACCAGCACGGTTGTTTAAACACTTTTTCAGAGAGCTTTCAATGCTGCAAAGGGTGTGGCACTGCTCTCTCCATGTCATTGACAGAGATTGACTTGACAGAGCACCTTCCAGAATGGCCTAGACCACTTCAAGGATCAGCCCCCAGCTGTATAGCTCATGCCACATATTTTATGAGATGCAACTTTAACATTTTTGGAACAAGGGTAGAAATAAATCTATCTGTCCGTCCGTCCGTCCATCCATCCATCTATCCATCCATCCATCCATCTCCTAGTTTAAAAATAAGTCTGACATTTCATATGGAAAAATTACAGATCACAAATGAATCTTAAGGATGACATTCAGTCTTTGGGTGTTCGGATTGTTTTAATGACTTTACATGAATCTATGAATCTGTATGTGAGTTTAATACAAATGACAAATCTATAACAAGTTTTGACTGTTTGCAGTTTGGGAATTAACTAATTTGTGAATTAATCTGCAGTTTTGACCTGTGAAATTACACTGTAATGGAAGAGCATTAAGTAATCATAAAATTACAACAGAAACCAAATTCTGGGACTAGTCTGATTTTTCCATAATTTCAGCATGACTGAAGTTTTCTCTCTTACCTTGCATCATCAACAACTCTTCCAGGAACCATATGAGAAGGAAATTTGGTTTATGTTCTTCATTAACACCTCTTTCACCTTGTGGAGGATGGAATGAAAACCTATTCCATTATTTTTTGGGACTTTGATTACTTCTGAAAAGACTCTGCACTCCCTACGCATCTGCACAGGTGTCCTTCCAAGCCACCTCCCACAAGTTAATTTCTCACTGGGAAATGGAAATGGATATTTCATATTTATGTTCCAGTATTTCCAGCTGTATCCGAGGAACCCGTCAACAATGATCTGGAACACTTAGGAAAACCTAACCAACCATACAACTTGATTTGGTTAAACAAATTTGACTCACTATAACACGAGGTACTTACTTGAAGCTGGAGAAAATTGTTAGAATAAGTTTCATAGGTGTAACTGTCCAGCAGACGAGTTAACAATTATATAAATCATATAGACATGAGATACAGAAAAAAATTGCCTACTCCGCTGAGTCAAAATAACAGAGCTATTTTGCTTTTCTCAATACTCTATTATTGTTAACAGACAGCAGTTAAATCATTCCACAGATACGACAAGCTCCACTCCTAATGGCAAAGTTCTGAAGAGTTTAATTTGGAGCATATATACAGATCTTTTTAAAACCAAATATATGGAATTTTGAGTAATTTGTCATAATCCATTACATTCCAAAAGTTTTTAGAATCACTTCAGTTGGACCCTATCAATCATCAGTGGTTCTCCTGGTAGCTAATTATACAGTTCTACCAGACCTGACAGCCCTTATCCATGACAAAAAACAGCCTCACTGACACAGAAATAGGACAGTCCTTGTGAAATAACATGGTCTCATTAATGTTTGCTCCAGAACAGCATCCAGATGCTCTCCTTAATCATGACCGACTTTCATTTAGAGTGAAATGAGGAAACAATATGGTGCAAAGACAAACAGTAAAATTCATCTTCTCTTCAGCAAAATGGTGATTTTACTTATAGCTTTCCTCATAATATACTCACAATCGAACTTGAGCTTACCAACTTATCTCCAGGCTTCTGCAGAATCCCACCAAGCGCAGGTATTATGACCCTACACAGATATTTCTACAGCAGGTAGCAGAACAACGTGTAAGACAAAATAATGCAATAGATGCAACTAGCAAAATCATGTAATTGTCCTTAAACTCTTAACAGCTGTTCTTAAATTCTTAAAAAACAAAAAGTGCATAAATACATCTCCTTTTAGGTCAACACTCATACATGTGCTCACTCATGTATGGTGAGCCAAGCCACAGGAATGTGCTGCTATCAGAATTTAGGTTTAATTTTCATGGCAAAATATTATCAAGCAAATAAAACAAGTAGATAGCTGTAACATCTACTGCTTACCCTGCATAACCAATATAATGCATTATTTCTTCTTCTTCTGCCCAAACTCAAATAAATTAATATTTTTAATAGAAGCAGTAATGCACAATACACAGAACTTTCAACCTTCAAAACATTTTCATGAACATGAATTAAACTAAAAAGAAATGTGCTCTTTGAAAATATCAATGAACATGACCTTTACCTTTTTTGACGTATTTTATAACTTCTTACTGTTACATCTTGTTGATTTGGGTAAATTGTTGGCATTAGCTTCTTGACAAAGTATATGTCTATAGAAATTTAATTTACTTTGGAAAAGATAAAAAGAGAAGTGTATTTTCCTGAGATTTTGCAAGCTGTATCCTACCCTATGATACAGGAGTTTTGCATCTGAAAATCGTAGAAAAATTAAGAAAGATGGTACAGTGAATTTTACAGGTCTTCAGAGTTTCAGATAATAAAATAAAGGTTGTTCCCATCCCCTCACATTTAAGAGACAATTAATGATTAAAATCAACACATTTAAAAGTGGTTATTTTCTTTCAACGCTGGGCAGGTACTAAGCAGGGAGGGAAATAGATGGGGTCTGGTGCCTGGGACCTCAAAGTGTATCAGGCAATGCTTTCCATTTTATACACGAGAGAAAACACATGGATGGAGAACTCGAAATGTGGAGAGGGGCTCAGGGAACAAACCAGCCTTCATGTGTCCAAGCTGAGCAACCAGAATATGATATACTCAGAATTAGTGGCTTTTTCTGAATATGTTGACTCATTTTACAAAGTGTGTGTTTTCCTTCTCTATACAAAGCATACTGTAAAATTATTCTATTTCTAGACAAACAGATGCCAGTAACTTAATTTATTCTTCTTAGATTTCACTACTTATACTCTGTTTGTGAAAGCTGTGCCCAGTTCTTCATGCTGCTTTTGCTACTGCTGTAGATACTCTAAAAATAACATATGTGAGGGTGATATTTTTAGTGATCATTTTACATTACCTTGTCATTGGCTGCAATCACATTAAACATGTTGAATGTATTTGAGTGCTCAAATAAATGCTCCATAGGAGCGCTGTTATAATTTAATACCAGCATCCCTTTAATATAGGCTTTAGTTTTAACAAGAGAAATGTAAGATATCGGTTGTGTGTGAGACTGAGGTGAGTTTTTGGAAAAGATTGACTTCTATTATTTTTCTAAAATGAGTATGACAGAATAAAGAATTATATGAAGCTGAAGTAGTCTAGAGAGAGACAAAAGAAGTCTGCTGTGGATGAAGTACTGACGAGAGCTACAAATCTTGGACCCAGAGACCATTTCTCTACTGGGAACCGGGCGTTTTAGGAAGGATGGAGGTTGGGAGCTGCTTTGTGTTGTTGGCAGGGCTCCTACAAAACCTGGAAAAAATACAGCCTTTGTCCCCCTATGGAGAGTATTGACACAGCTGCTGCCTGCCATCACTGGGAGAATCAAGCATCCCCCACCCAGGAGAGCTGCTCGTGCGGGGAGGCAGTTTGCATATAAGCACTGCTCCCATGGGTGAATGCCGTTACGTAAAATAAACCTTAACAAAGGTCTCCCTTGTGTCATTCTCCTTCATGGCACGATGTGTATTCATAAAATCTCCCTGTTTAACAAAGGGATCTGTCAGTAGCCCAGCTCTTTGCTACGTTGCCATAAGCTTCTAATTGAATTGAGGATTCCCAAGTTAACAGCATTTTTTTATTTAAGGAAAAGGTGGTCATTTTCTGTCTTGAAAATGTCTCACACTAAGTTCCTTTCCCAACAGTTAAGAGATACTTTTTGACATCTCTAAGCCACTGATATAATAGTTTCAGACAGCATCAGTGTGCTTTAGCCATGGCATCCTGGAATGCTACTACTTCTAAAAATGTAAGAGAAAATGGCCATGATTTTTTATAGTACATTGGAGTTAAATAAGCATATATATTTATTTTAAGGCATTTTAAAAGAGCTTAGAGAATGCTGGTTGGACTTCAGCATCTTTTGCCGTAAGAAAGTGAGCTGTTATTTCTGTCACTTGCTGAGAACTACTATCTTAATGACACAGATCTTTGCTTTGTGGCAGAGTCCCGAGCCTCACAAAGATAAGGCTGAAAACATTCACAACCTTTTCAGAATCTGGGAAACCTGACTGTCTCATAATTACGGTAAATTCTGCTATTAAAAAATAACATAGAAAACAGTTTGCATGCTGCTCTGCTTGTTTTATTTAATGCAACATGAAGGCTGTTCTTAAAAAGCTTTACAAAAGCTTGCACAGGGACAGGATTTGTTTTTGTTGCCAGTATCTTGTCTAAATAGGAGCCCTCCAACCAGACGTGGTTTGGTATTTTACATAGAATTTTTTTCACTATTTGGGACTCCTTTAATTGACACCTTTTTTAATCAGCAAAGGTATCAAATAAGGAAGCATGTCTAATGAAACCTGGTCTGACAACATTCCCAGCAAGGAAACAAAAAACTGTGAATCAAAGAAAGTTTAGGCATTTATTAGGAACTGGTAATCATTATGGCTCCTTCCTCCTGGGAACTCTATGAATTTGTGATCTACCAATATAAAATCACAAATCAAATCTTTCCTTGCTTTGTATCACAGTGCACAATCCCTTGTATAAATGCTGAGTGAACACGAAATTTACACTTTGTTTACTTGCTACAATACCTTTAACATCAGAAAAGGCTTTAGGTAATTACAGCATTCCTATAAAATATGTTACAGGGGATCACCTTCCTCTTTGAAATCCACCACATTTTGGTGCAGTGATATGATTTTTTTCCCCACATTATTCATCTTGTCCATCACACTCCCCCATCCCACTCTCTGTAAAATATCTTTTAAATCATATCACAGTTCCCACAGATGTATTTGGAAAGTCTCCTAAAACATTTCTTCCAAGGGTTAAAACAATGTTCAAGGAGAAATTGTGACATTAATGCCTGTGATGACATTATAGCACTTTCCGTACTGCAGTTCATGAGTGTGGCCTGCAGGCTATCTGAAGTGAAGGACTATTATAATGCGTCAGCATGTGAGGTGTTTTATGTGTGCAATAAAGGGCAAAGCTTGTCCCAAACCCTTTCTCTCTGTAGAACGCTCAGGACAGGGTTCCAGTCATCCACCTTTCTCCCAATATTCACCATGTTTTTGATCCTCCTAATCTACGTTTATTATTTTATGGAGGTTAGCCAAGGACGTGGATTAAAAGTATTGATTATTTTCTATGTGCTTTTAAATGAAAGCTACCTTCTTTTTCCCAGCTTTCCAAAATACACAGTTTCAACAGAACACCTAAACATTTCTCTTGTACGGTACCAGCTAATCTAGAATCCATCATGCATTCCAGAGTATTTAGCTGAAAGTGCATTGAGCTTTCCAAAATTGAGTCTTTCTCCCACAGTCAATAGGCCAAATCCACATTAAAGCTAGTAAATATAAGTATCAACAATCTCTCATTTATTTTATCCATAAACAAAGTAATTCTAATAGATTTAAGAGGAATAATATTGCTTATTGGTGGTTTGGGATATTTTCTATTATGGCGTTGCCTTGTCAGTACCATAATGAGGTTATTTTTTGTTTGGTTTTAATTATTTCTCACATTTAGAATGACCTTGAATTGGATTAGGTCTTCTTGATCTGTAATTCTTGGGTTCTTGAATATCTTCTTAAAAGAGCAGTAAAACACTTGCTCAACTCAAATCCTCCAATAAAGATTTTAGCAACAGATTACATACTTCAACTTTCATCTCCTCTTCTTAAACATTCAACTTGACTGTAGTCAATAAAATCAGGTTTGTAGCTGGGGAAATAGAAGCATGGGGTGGTGAAGTGACTGTCTCAGAATCAGCCAGGTGATCAGTGTGAGGGCTGAGAACGCAAGTTTCCATGTCCCAGCGCAGAAGGAAGACTCTACCTTAACTTCCATTTGAGATTCACTGCAAATTCCTTCTGGACTGTGTGATTAGTTTCTCCTTAATTTATTAACATATTTTAGTGTTGTTTTGGACACATGACTTTACTACTGTCTACTCTATTAGAATGAGGAGGTGCTTCTGTATTCGGTCTGAGGAGCTGCGGTGTAAAAATTATAACTTCTAAAAAACACCTGTAGGCTTCTCAATTGTTTTCTTTAAAACTCTTCGATAGTTTAGCTCAATTTTCCCAAAGTATTACCCATCAGATGGATCCAGCCTGCCTAAAAGTTTTCCTAGCCCACAACCTACTCATGCAGCCTCTTTTCCAAGCACCCGCAGGCATGAGCAAGGAGTGGGATGGTGGCTGAATTCACGGTTTTGCCAGGCTGGGATGTGTTCCCTGCCTCCTTCATTCCCTCTCTCCACAGCCCCTTCATCAACACATGACTAGATAAATGTGCCTCTATCACATGGCAAAAATGACAGCATCTCCCATTAAATTAGAGGCGTGTTTCTGGTCCTAGGAGTGCACTGGCAAATGTGGCAAGATACTGCTTGTGTGCTGTGGTGTCTGATGAGTTTGTTTCTCCGTTGCTTGATGCCTGATGTCCTTCTCCTGTGATACTGGTGCCTGTTGATTTTAGCTGGTATGGTGCCTCCTTTACCTCTCAAATATAGGGCACAATACTGCTGGCAAGGTGCCTCACATGAGAATGTGTCTTACTGGATTTGCAAGGTAAATCTGATATGAAAATGTTTGCTTGGCTGACTTCATAGAAAATAATAAATAAAAGTATTAACTCTGATCTATCATTTAGATTAATATTCCTGTCTGGTTCAGAGCACATGCCTTGTCCTTGTGTTCTTTTAGCAAAGTCCTACTGCCTGCAAAAGCAATTCCCTACCCGTATCGGGCTTTGATTCTGCCAGGCTTTTTAGTCAGTACCTCACTTAGGCACCCTCTTAAAGTTTAAAACTTGCTTAAATGTTTTCCTTTTGATGTGTTTATTTCAGTCTGAATGTAAGAAAATGCACATTTTTATTAGATGGCCTACTTTAAAAGATGGCTTATTTTAAAAGAAGCCATGATGCATTTTTCAGATAATCCTTACTCCCTTCTGAAATATTCCTGTTTCTTGGAAAGATTCTCATTCCCTTAGTTCCGCGTACCTCTCTGTTTGCAAATTTCTACAACAGAGGAGAATTGTGTACTGAACTGGGAAACCCAAAAGATTCATTTCTGCAAATCATTTCTGTAAATAAGGACGGGTTCAGATGTGCATTGAAGTACTTTCCTGAATTTCATTTCACAGAGAATTTTGTTTCAAAAGAGACTATAAGATCTTTCCTTTACTGTTTCTCTGCTCCCTTTAGAAGTTAAATATACAAACTTTTGTTGAAATTTACTGTAGCTGTTCCCATTCCATCAATAAAAGTCAAATGATAATTTTAAGGTTAAAACAGAATTGAGATTCAGTAGATCTAGATCTTTTTCTCATTCTAACATGGATTTTCTCTGGGACTTTGCTATAAATCACTTGTCAACTACGTCTGTATCCAGCATCACATGCAACTGTTGCCAAGCGTAAGAAATACGTTATTAAATGGCAGACTTTCTTCTTATGGCCTCATTTTACCCACATGTAAAAGGGAGCTAACAGATTTTCTGGAATGCTGATGTGTTTAATTTACCCCTATCTGGAGAGAACTTCCTGGAGCTTCCAGAAAATATTGTAGAAATACTATAGAAATGTGGAATTATTATTTTTCAGAATAATCATCCTTGTTTATAAAAGTTGCATGGAATTTATTAGATTTGAAGTGACAAATGTTCCACGTAAATTGTATGTTAGAAAACATATTTTAGAACTTAGAAGGACTTAATGAAATTGTATTGCTAATATACATTTTGTAGTGTTTTCGAAGAAAATTACAGTTGATCTATTCGTTGAATGGCTAAGCAAACCTAAGGAACAATTATAACTTTATCTTATATTCTGTATCGCTTTTCCTTTGAGAATGATGGAACCATGTTGAGATTTTTGAGCCCATAAGGCCTTTTGAGAACAATTCTGGTGAAGACTTCTCATAGAAAAATACACAGATGGAAAGGTTTGTTATGATCACAGTCGGACGAAAACCATCCTAGGGATTTGCAAATGGCAGTTGGCAGAAAATATGCAAATTATTATTCTGATGTAGTATACCCAGAAATAAATTTCTATGAGTTATTAATTTTCATAGAGACTACTTCCTTACTGTTTATTTGTTTTAAGCTGCTTTCTGGGAAGTCATAAAATGACAAAAGCACCTTGCTATAGGGACTGAAATTACTGTCATCTCAAATGGAGATAAGACTTTGTACTTTCTCTTATACCTCTGCATTAACTGAAAAGGAAAATGAAAGTAGAAATATTCCTTGATGGAAATAACTACTACTTTAGTGGTGCAGACATGGAATAATGTCAAAGATCGTTTAGTGGTGAGTTATCACTTCAGACACTTGAAATCAGTAGGAAACATTGGCAAGCTACATTGAAATCTGCTATAGTGAGAGATTATTACCAACTGTGAAAAAAACATTTTTTTCTTTCTGTCCCTAAAAACATAACAAAAAATATGCAATACTTCATGAGAAGAGATCCCAAGTCTGAAAATGGCCTCACTGGAGGAAAAAGACAGTGATGATGGAGGTTACATCTACAGGAGAGAGCATTTAGGATCAGATCTTTAAGATGTGACCATCTGTTAAATACGCAAAATGTGAGGAAAACAAGAAAACTGATATTTCTAACAAGAGACATCATTAAAGAAACACACAGCACAGCATGGAAAGCTAACGAAACCATGGCTATAATCTTCAAATGCTTAGCACAGTTCTATAAGTAGATGACCTGCCTGGAAAAAATTTTACTTGGCCTTTTGGCTGAGGTCTGTACAGGTAAGGACAATGTAGGCTTTACTAGGCAGCAGGACACATGCCTGTGACATGAGTCTGAGTTTTCCACTGCTTCTGGGACTGCATCAGTCTAGCCAGTAAGAAAAGAAACACTGTCAGCATCACAGCCACTGGGTAAAATACTTAGTCTTTGACGAAGTCCTTACAACTCTGTCCTCTTGACTATCTCTGACCATAATAATAGTCTTGGTTCACAGAATCACAGAACCTCAGAATGGTTGATGTTGGAAGGGATCTCTGGAGACCATCTTGTCCAACCTCCTGCTCCAGCAGGGTCATGTAAAGCAGATTGCACAGGACCATGTCCAGATGGCTTTTGAACCTGGAGACTCCACAGCCTCCCTGGGCAACCTGTGCTGGGCCTCAGTCATCTTCACATAAGGTGATGTTCAGCCTGCAGCTCCTGTGTTTCAGTTTGTCCCCTTTGACTCTGGTCATGTCACTGGGCACCACTAAGAGCCTGGGTCTGTCTTCTTTACCTGCTCCCTTCAGATATTTACATATATTGATGAGATCCCTCCAAGACATTTCTTGTCTAGGCTAAACAGTCCAGCTGTCTCAGCCTTTTCTCATAGGAGAGATGTTTCAGTTCCTTAATCACCCTGATGGCCCTTCATTGAACTCTCCAGTATGTCCACATCTCTCTTATACAGAGGAGCTCAGAACTGGACACAATACTCCAGAGGTGGCCCTACCAGTGCTGAGTTGAGGGAAGAATGACCTCCCTCAACCTGTTGGCAACATTCCTCCTAATGCAGCCCAGGGTACCATTAGCCTTTGCCACAATGGCACACTGTTGGCTCACGGTCAACTTGGTGTGCATCGGGGCCTCCAGGTCCTTTTCTGCTTTCCAGCTCATTGGGCCCCAAGCATGAACTGGTGCCTGGGGTTGTTCCTCCCCAGGTGCAGGACTTCGTACTTCCCCTGGTTGAACTTCAGGATGTTCCTGTCAACCCATTTCTCCAGCCTTACAAGGTCCTCTGGATGGCAACACAACCCCTTGGTGTGTCAGCCAGTCCTCCCATCTTTGTATCATCAGCAAACTTTCTGAGGGTACACTCTACACCATCACCCAGATCATACTGAACAGGATTGTACACAGTATTAACCTCTGGGGTACACTGCTAGCTACTGGCCTCCAACTAGACCTTGTAGCACCAATCTCCACCTTCTGGACCTAGCTGTAGACAGTTTTAAATCCACTTGACTATCTCCTCATCCAGCCCATCAGTTTGTCTGTGAAGATATTATGGGAGACAGCCTTACTGAAGTCCAGGTAGACAATATCAACTGCTCTCCCCTCACGTACCAAGCCAGTCATTTCATTCTAAGAAGTATATCATGTTGGTCAAACATGACCTCCCCTGTGTGAATCCATGCTTGGTTTTGCCTATGCACTTTCCCTTCAGTCCCACCAGTCTTGCAGTCCTTCCCGCACTGTTATAACAGGGAATTTTAATAATTCCTGTATTTTAAAAATGCTTATGGCTGGTAGCTCAGGCGTTTTCCTCAGAGACGTGTTGTAGCCTTAAGAGAATCAAAGAATTAGTAAACAAGTTTGATAATTACTATTAACATTGCTGTAATTAGATAGATTTCAAGATATTAATAAACAATTAGAAAGGCATTATACTTCAATTCATCTATAGAAACACTTTATGTTTAATTCAACTTGCTCTTTTTGCCTTTTTTTTTTTTTTTTTGCTAATACTATGTAACTTGAATTTCCAGGAACCCTGAAGGAAGAATGTGTACAATGCTATCTTGACTCACACATGGAAAACCATGCAGGTCATTTAACATAATCTTTCAACATTTTAGTTAATAGTGCATTGTGCATCAACTGAAGCCCCCTTTTTCCAAATCAAACTAAATGTTGTGGTAAAAATGGTGACTTTCTGACTGATGTTTGAAGTACTTGCAGTCAATTTGCCTGTTCAATCTATTCCATCTCCAAGCTAAACCCTTCATTGGAATATTCGGAGTGAGTTAATGTGATGGTTTATATTACTTTCAGAAAGGATAGCATGATATTTTTAGGACTGTGAATTGAGATTATGGGATGCCAGTCCTTCAGATTTCATTTAGACAGACTGTGCTATCTTCCATACAATCATTGTTTTAGAACCTAAAATTCTTTTGTCATAGTATCTGCTGTCACTTCCCCACTGACAAGATCTCAGTATGAATGACTGTATGATATGCTGTATAATATATTATTAGAATTAACATATTATTAGTGTTGGGTACTGTGAGGTGTGTGCAAATTTGTTCAGGCCACATGCACAGGATATCAGTGATCCCTGCTTTGGGTAACTCTCACCTATGAACTCTACTAGGTTGACTACAGGGTTTATAGCTATTTTGCATAAAACATTGCTAACTTGAGGGTGGGAACAAAACAAAAAGAAGATATTGTGGTTTTTATCAGCAACAGCAGCATAGTCTATATGCTTCTTGCTGAATGAACCAAGAATCTGTAATGTTTTGATGGAGAAAAATGTGAAATCTATGTAGGCCAAACAGGATTATCTTCTTAATTACCTCAATTTGCATTACTTTTAATAGGATTTATTCTTAGTGGCTTGTAGCAGAGAATGAAAGAATCATCCCAGCTCTTTCAACAAGATGTTCCCTAAATGAGTTCACAGGGTTATATGTAACACTGGAATTGTAGAGACACCACTGGGAAACAAGGGTAAATTCAATGGCACAACCAAGAGGAATCATGGAGGAATGGTTTAAGTCCTTTTGAACATAAGCAAACATTTTGCTCGTGAAAAGAAATCCTCATTTAATTTTTGCCTGAGACAAGGCCTGGAAAAATACTGACTATTAAACATGCCCTCTTGTGAGGAGCAGAGTGCAGCATCCACGGTGAGTGTGGAGTGGAACGGTTCTGTCCCAACGGCAGAGCCAGGCTGCCAGCGCCCTGCTGCTGATACTTCCTTCTCCACAGAGACAAAATTGGGATTGGGGAACACAAGTTAATTTTACAGAGCTTTTTTCTTACAGTTGTCTGGTCTGAATCAGGAGGTGTCTTGCCACTGCCTGGCTTCTTAAAAGCTGCTCTGTTAACCTATGCAGTGAAAGTGAGGTGGTGATGCAAAAACCTCAACTATCAATATACAAAGCACAGTATAGGAAATGTGCAACTTAATAGTAACAGTTTTTCAGATGTCATTTCATGCTTGCTACGTACCCACACATAGGCTGAAGTCTTTGCATAACTTAGGCCAACGTCTCTAAATTGTGTCAAATAGCAGATGCTATTTACGAGCTTCACACTAGGGATGTGTAGGCTGCATAGTAAAACAGCTAAACAGATAGCCTTAACTACAAACCTTGCTAATTTGTGAACTATCATCCCCTTTTACCCTTTTCTAATGTTTTATATGCTTTATGTTTATGCATTTGTAAAGACAAAAGAGATCAAGCCCATTTAACACAGTATCATATGGTGTAATATTATTACTAGCTAAAATAAACTGAAATTATCATAAAATCATAGAATCTTTAGGTTAGAAAAGATCTTTAAGATCATCAGTTCCAACCGTTAAACTAACACTGCCAATACCACCACTATAACATGTCCTTCAGCACAACATCTACATATCTTTTAAATACCTCCAGGGATGGTGACTCAACCACCTCCCTGGGCAGCCCATTCCAATGCCTGACAGCCCTTTCAGTGAAGAAATTTCTCCTGGTATCCAGTCTAAATCTTCCATGGTGTAACTTGAGGCCATTTCCTC
>NW_010248035.1:0-40561 GCF_000690775.1 Eurypyga helias
TATTAAAATTAATAAAATTAAATAAATAAAAATTAAAATAAATAGAATTAAAATTATTCTATTAAAAAACAGAAGTACAGAGGCAAAGCTTAAATCTACAATTCAAGAAAGAGTGCAAGTCAAAAGCATTCAAATTAATCAAGAACAGGAGGCGCTTCAGAAATTAAGGAATATTAAAGGAGGGACTAACTGCAGCTGAACTGTAAGGGAACCAGATGGCCGGCACTTCAAACAAGGCTTCAAAAAGTTTGTAAAGGAGTTCTTAAACGGAAGAATGGGGAAAAGCTGACAGCTACGATAAAGTATGTACTAGACACGAAGTGTTGAACTGTAGCACAGAGGTGCAGAGGTCTAGAGAAGGTCCTCTGGTGTAGGGTATGATAAAGGACAGCAATAGTCCAATGGATGTGAGGAAGAACAGACAGAATCAATCAAATTATTATTATAATAAAAACATTTCCTGAAGTGGGTCCATGACACTATTGGATGTCACGCTCTAGGGTTATGATGATATCTAACTGTTCCAAATCAGTATGAGACTTACTTGGAAAGCAGATTATTACATCTCTGCATGTTTTAATTGTGTTAAATCAGGGGATGAATGAACAAAGAATGTAACAATGGCTAGTGTTAGGAACAGTAGCCTTTCTGTGATACAGGTCTGACACAGAAGTTTGCATATTCTCACTAAAAAGTCATGTTAAATTTTGCTCTGCAATTTTTTTGTTTGCACAGATCTGTGTGCTTTGAAATTAAAGCTCAAACAGAACAAATTTAGCGTAGACCTGAGTAAACATTTCTGTTGCAAGGCAGAGTCAGCGCCAGGCAGCTGAGTTAAGAAGGAAATAACAGTTTAAGGTAACAGAATTTGAATTTTGCAACCTCTTTCAACCTTATCACTGTAGTTTTATCATAGTCATTCATTATTTGCACTTTAAAATGTCTGCTTAGCTCTCACCACAATCAAGGCACAAATTTTCATAGAAGCTATAATGCACTTTTCTTTCTTCTTTCCTGTATGAACAGTTAACTAGATAACAGTCAGACCTTAATTCAGACATTTAAAACTGGTTCTTTCTGTTGTAGTCATGACTGACTGAGAAGCAACATTGCTGTGTTCAAGCTGGGCTGTCACTGTCACAGACCTTCATACTAATGGGAAACACAGAAGGGCAGAATTCCATTAAAAGAAATGCTGAGTACAACAGTGTAATACTTTACGGCATGAGGTGAAAACCATGGGATTATTTAAGAAGATGGGAAGAGGAACTAGGGAGGGTCAGGAAACCAAACCAAGAAGCTCATAAGGGGAGATGTACCTAGAAAAATCATACTCTAAGGAATATGGAAGAGGGCTAGGACACCTTTTTCTTCACTGCAAACATACATCCCGTCAACAGGAGGTAAGTCTTGTATCTAAAATTAACCTGTAGCACTTCTATCAGTAAAAGCCCCTAGTCCCTACAAAATTTAGTGATTTGCACAACCCAGGTTATGGCTGAGTGTACCTGTAAGCAGATTTATATGGTAATCAGATGTCAAATGACACTACATATGGCTAGTGATTATTTTTAATGATTTTGCGCAATTGAAGTGCCAAGGAAGTTACAAGAAGAGAAGCTTCTTCTACAGGAAAATTTGGGGTCTATATGCTGTGTTTAAGAAATTATAGATAACAGGATTGGTGTAGGGCTATCTTTACAGATTCAGTTTATTGTTTGTTGTTTGTTCTTTTTTTCTCCTACAGCTGTTTCTGTCAGTGCAGTGAGGCAGTCTATAGATCAAGCTGAACTAGTCCCCAAGACAAAAAAGGCCCAGGGAAAAGGGGAAGCAGAGGTGACTCATCAATGTCCCACTACCAAAACAGCACTTCCTACAATTATCACCAGCTCTAGGGTAGGAATGGGAAATAGGTACCTTCATTTGCTCTACAAAGTGTGATCTACAGGGATGGAGATAATGAATTTTACAAACAACTTACGCTGGGTCGTACAATTACAGAACATTTCCAGGGAATGTCTAGATCTTCCCCAAAACTTTCAACTGTCTGCTTTTAAAGAGAAGACCCATGAGAAAAAGAAAAGGGTTAAGAAGTGCAAAAGACAGGAAGATTTATGAGAATTAAAAAAATGGAAAATATGCTGGTTTTATGCCAACAAATAAGTTTCTATTACTTTTAGGATGCAAGGTCTTGGAAAGTCATTTAAAGAAATGAATGCATTAAAATTAATTTAAATGAGACTGAAGCATCTGTTTAATAAAGTATAACAAGACTTGTTTGGTTATACATTTTAAAGACAAAATTTGAAAAATATTTTTCAAAAGTAGTAATTAACCTGCCTTATAAAGAGATACATAAATGTCTACTCAGCCATATTACTATCAAAGCTCTGATTTGTTATGTGATGGATCTTGACAAGTTGTCTTCTATTAATGCATTTTTTAATTATGTGCTTATTTTTGAAGGAATTTAGAATCAGAATATTTATCAGGCTTTTTGTGTTGTTGGTTTTTTGTTTTGTTTTGGGGGGGTTGTTTGTTTGTTTACAATGTATGTCAGTTAAATAAAGAGAAATGTAATATTTCTCATTCTGCAGAGACCCTAACAAACCTAACCACAAACCTAACAAATAACCATACCTTACCAGGACATATTTATATTTGCTTATATCATCCCTTGAAACCAAAACTACATTAAAAATTGTACAGCACAGCTTGTTTCTGACACTTCTCTTTAATCCATAGCCCTAAACAATTTTTTTTGAGGCTTCATGCAAATTATATACTTCCCCTTTGATTCTAATTCTTTGTCAGAGACAGAGGATGATGGTGATACAGATGTAACCATGCAATCCTTATCCATGAAGGAGCTCTGGGATATCTGGAGAGACTTTGGCTGTCGTCGAGGTGAACATGTTATTACCTGGCTGGTCCACTGCTGGGAAAAACAGTCTGGGTTATTCCTGCCTTGGGCAAAGGCAAACCCACCTGTGGGATTGCTTTTGCTCAAGGACCTGGATGTACTTGATGGGCAATGAGAGAAAACAGTCAAGTCCAATGTGTGCCTGAAGGAGATTTGATTCTGGGTGAAAGTAGCCCATGAACTAAATTGCATGATGGGCATTAACTGCTGCAAATAACCCTTGTTCTGAGCTCTGTGTTGTAGGAATCACTCTGGCAGAGATCACCTGAACCTACAGAGGTCCAGCCTTGCCAGAGGTGCAGCAGTGATCTGACCTCAGCTGGCATCGGCGCCCAACAATCCCACACAACACTTCACTTTTCCTGTCCTGAGTGACCACCTGATGGAACCTGAAGTCATGGACTAATGGACATTTTGCCAAGATGGTTCACAGACTAAGGGAATGATATCTGTGTGGGATGGGATGGGAAAGGGGAAGCTGGTTAATGTGAATTTACGGACAATACGGGAGTTAAGCATGACGAAAATGGTATGCAATAAGCGGTGAAGAATGTGCTGGGTTCAGTCAGGAAAGAGTTAACTCCCTTTACCGTGGCTGCGAGGAAGCTGTTCCTGGATGCAGGGAGCAGCACTGATAAGTTCTTAGCTGGCACTGAGGAATGCCTGCAGCAGATTCAAGGTCTTTCTCCCCTTCTGCGGACAATACGGGAGTTAAGCATGACGAAAATGGTATGCAATAAGCGGTGAAGAATGTGCTGGGTTCAGTCAGGAAAGAGTTAACTCCCTTTACCGTGGCTGCGAGGAAGCTGTTCCTGGATGCAGGGAGCAGCACTGATAAGTTCTTAGCTGGCACTGAGGAATGCCTGCAGCAGATTCAAGGTCTTTCTCCCCTTCTGACACTGCAGCTGCGTTCCCAGCTCTCGCTGTCTCGCTACAGACAGTGCTGGGACACACAGTTCAGGCACCTGACACAAACTGGCCAAAGAGGTATTTCATGCCATAGTACGTCATGCGGGGGGCAGAGACGAGGAGGGGGTCCAGGAGCCATTGCTCTCTCCCTTTCTCCATCTTGTTCGCTCCATGCTGGCTGGTTTGTGAGGGAGTTGGTGGGTTTGTTTAGAGAGGGGGTTCGTTCGCAATCTGCCGCGGCAGCGCTCGGGCTCCGGCCCTCGGCCTGCGATCGCTCTCGGGCTGTGGGTCTCGGGCTCTCTGGGTCTGACTCTCACTACTCAACACCTGTTCTGCATTGGTCAAGTGGGTGGTGAGGAATTGTATCATATGTTTTATTTTCTATTGTTTCGATTATTTATTATTAGTAGCACTTGTATATATTAATGTAGATTTAATTAGTAAATAGTTCTTATCTCAATTTTATGAGCTTCCTTATTTCTTTTTCCTCCGATTCTTCCCCTCCACGGGAGGAGGGGAGGGGGATTTGTGACAGCGGCTTCATGGCATTTTGCTAGCCATAGTTAAACCACGACATTCTTCAACCACTTACTAACCGACATCCTCAAGACAATGCCAGGGTTTTGTTGAGCAAAATTTGTGACCTTAAAATATATGGTACAGTTTCAAAAGTGGGTTGTGTCATCCACATAGGTTTCACATGCACATTATGGGAGTGAAAAGCAGTTTAATGTGCCATACTATGCCGCTTTTTTCTACAATTTCCTACACTTACAGAGAGCAAAAGACTAGACAGATGAGTACTTTAGGCAACAAATAGTCCTCATAGATATGAGATTCCTGTTTATAAGATTTCAGAGCAACATATTGCTTTCCAGACCGGTATTTCTTGTGCCTGCAGAATGCACTGCTTATTGTACAGACTGACAAGGAGAACAAATTATGATGATGCCTGCAGCAAATGAATTGCTCTGTGTTTCTGTCCACAGGCCACTGACTCGGAGGATTTCCCAGGACTGAGACTAAAAGGAAATAGCCTGTCTCAAACAGGAAACATTCCATATGCTCAAAAAGGATGTATCACTTTCCAGTCCAGAAAGTTTGTGGACATAGATTTTTTTCTCTCAGTAGTTAACTGCATACCACTGAAATACTGCTGCATTTCATTTTTGCAGTATTTTGTGCTACTGTGGTACAAGTTTGGTTTTAGACATCAGAGTTTTGCAGTCAGTGTTGCACGTATTCTAAGAAACGGTCTTATGACTGCTGATGACAAAGCCTGATTCCAAATGCTTTTTGTTTTGTATTTGATGACAACCTGTGTTCATGGCCATAGCACTTATGACAACTGTTCCCATGTGTATTACCTGGTGTTAATAAAGTATGAGTTCACACAGTAGTGTTTTCCTCAGCTGTGACACCTGGACTGATAAGAGGTAATGCATTACCACTTTATCAACACCTACAGAAATGCAATTATCTTTGAACAGGTCTCTGCTGCTGCACTGAATCCACACCCAGTAAACTAACATGGGGCATGCACCGATCAGCCAACACAAACATACAAACCTATGCACAGTACAGTAATCTTGCTTATTCCCTTAATCTATCATCTTAGAGGAACTGCTCACTCAGTAATTTCCACAGTACTGGTGAGACAAGTACTATGAGACCATCTAAATGCCACCTAGATCTGAATGGTACCTACTGTAATTCCAGTTACTGCTTCACTCTTTTTCCTTTTTTAATAAGTTTGCTTGCATACAAAGTATTTTGTTAATATTTTTATTATATTGACAGACCATATCTATCATTAACTAGTACTAACAGGAACAGTAAGGTGTTTCTCAGATTTTTGTTGATACCGTCCATCCCGAGGTGATATTCAAGTGCAGAGCCTTTACTCAGAAGAGACTGTCAATGATGTTAACTATGGGACGGTTTTGTGATAAGTATCGGCTTTCCTAATTTAGAAACAATCATTTGATTTTCACTTCTGAATACAGAGATGATTTCCTACTTTACTTATACCTTTTAAGGTCTCATTTGATACCAAAGTCTACATTTCTCTTCCCTTTCTCCTCAATACCTTGTTCAAAGTGTGTCAGTTTGGAAATACTCTTCTATCTTTTATTAATGTAATAGAATAATATAATCATAGAATATCTCATGTGGAAGGGACCCATAAGGATCACTGAGTACAAGTCCCTGCTCCTCACAGGATCACCTAAAACCAAACCACATGACTAAGCATGGCTGAGACCAGCAGCCAAGAGAGTGGCACATCGGGGAAAATGTATTTAAGAAAGGGTAGAAAACCCTGGGGAGCAGCTGTGAGTCAGCAGGGAGAAAAATGCAAGAGAAACTGTCCTGCAGACACCTGGGCTGGAGAAGAAGGAAGGGGAGGAGGTGCCAGGCGCTGGAGCACTTTTCTCCAGCAGCCCATGATGAAGACCACAGTGGTGCAGGTTGTCCTCTGCAGCCCATGGGGGTCCACAGTGGAGTAGAGATCCACCAGCAGCCCACAGAGGCCCCCACATGAAGCAGGTGGGTGTCCCCTGAAGGAAGCTACAGCCCAAGGAAAGCCCACGCCAGAGCAGGCTCCTGGCAGGGGCTGCAGCTGGGGGAGAGGAGCCCAAACAGAAGCAGCGTGTTCCTGAAAGACTGCAGCCCGTGTGAAGGACCCATGCTGGAGCAGAGGAAAAGCGTGAAGAAGAAGGAATGGCAGAGGTGAAGTGTGATGGACTGACCACAACCCCATTCCCTGTCCCTCTGTACTGCGCAGGGTGAGGGGGTAGAAGGGTCTGTAACGGAGGAGTGAAGTTGAGCCTGGAAAGAAGAGGCGGGGACCAGAGACGAAGGTGTTTCTACTTTTTTCTTTTTTTTCTCAACATCCTGTTCTACTTCTAATTGGCAAGAAATTAAATTAATTTTCCCCAATTTGCGTCGGTTTTGCCTGTGATTGTAAATGGTCAGCGACCTCCCTGTCTTTGTCTCAGCCAACGAGCTTTTTGCTCTTATTTTCTCCCTCTGTCCTGTTGAGGAAGGGGAGGGAGAGAGCATGTTGATGGGCACCTGGAAGCCAGCCAAGGTCTACCCACCACAAATGGTATTTGCTAGGATGCAGATAATAGATTCAATTAATGCAACTTCCTCCCGAATCACTTCTGTTAAAGCAATTTACAGCGCAAATCTAGGAAAACTGTTCAAATGTAAAGACTGATTGAATTCTTATACTTAAGCTCTCTTCATACGATTAAGCCAACCTTTTTAATAGTAATCAAGCTTATTCAAAGCTGCTTATGAAATATTTGCAAAACAAACTAGCTTAGTATTTCAGAAGACATTTAGAATAAAAATATTTTATAGCAAAGTGCAATGCGCTGCAAAATACATTTTGTAAAGAAACTAAGTAAATAGCAGCCCTACTGCTGTACAAGAACAGAACAAGCCAGTATGACTACAATTTGATCTTCAAACAGATATTTATCTTTCACAACACTGAACAAGTACGCATTCAAGTGTAGTTAGCTAAATGAGCTACAGCAGTCCCAAAACTTATTAGTTTAAGTAAGATTCACTGCACTGTATTAAAGTCTAATCAGATTAGCAATAGTCATATAATTTCTAACATGATAAATACTAGTGAATACTGGTAGAATTTTTTAAAAAAAAAAATCTATTAGTAGTAAATGTCCTTCCTGTTTTATAGTCTATTATATACATATCACTTGCATTTTGCTTCATTGTCAACCTGACCTGTGAGTGTAAGAGACAGAATGAATAATATTGTTTGTACTGCAAGTAGCTAAGGCTTCTATGTGTCTCCACAAAGTCCAAATATTATTCCACACACGAAAAAAAAGGATATGGTTCACAATTGACTCTCCAAATGGATAGGCCAGCAGTGAAAGTAATCCAAAATACCATTCCCTAAAACAATCCTCTATTGAAAGTAGCCAAAGACAAGCCATTTGTTAAACTGGCATTCACTCAAAATTAAGTGTATTTCCTATACCAGTTTTCTTCTCCTTCCTTACAAGACATCACAGAGTTGAAGTAAGCCATTCTGAATGACACATTCGCTCAAACCATGGAGCTAGTTAAAAATCTGGCAATGTATCCACTGTCATACATTATGCAATATGTTGCATCCATTTACAAAACCAATGTGGTACTTTCTCACTGCAAAAGGAAGGGATTTTCCATTTTCTGATGAAATTGGAAAAAGCAAAAATGTCCAGCCTTCACAGACTGACTCCTGTGCTTCTGTGGAGCCCAAAGTTAATAAGAGGTTGATTGAATACCATTGTGACTAATGCATTAGGACTCTGAAGCCCTCTTGAACTATCTAGTCTGTCCTATTATATATCAGTATATATATTCCCTTCCTTTCTTAAATTGGGATTGGGAATTGAGGGCATCAGAAGCTCCTTTTCATGTTCAGCATTGCTACTACTTCCATGGGGTCGGGGGACAAAAAATGCTTGTTTTGTTCGAGATCTATAGCCTGTTAAGGGAAGTTTGAAAGGAAGGATTAAAAAATAAAATAAAAATCTATTTTTAAGAGAGTCAATGAGTATAAATGATAAATTCTAGATAGAAAAAAAATATTTTCCTTTCCACAGTTTTGCAAATAGTAAAGCAGATCAGTTTTTCTGAAGTAAGCATCACAAAATCTGTGTCCCAGATCATATTGTTTGTCATAGCTATAACTCTTCCAAAATCTCAAAACTCTCTGTCACTTAATATTGTACTAAAAATGAGAAGATTGAACAATGTTCCCGTCTTGCTAAAAAACCCTAACACAAGCAGTTTTTACCAACCATAACAGCAAACAATTTAGGTGCAAAATAGGCTTTTCTAGAGAGCATCTGCACCATAATGAATACTTCGGTTAGTGTCACTATCCACCTAAGTAACTACAAAAGGCTTTCTGTGCCACTGTTGTCTGCGGTAGAAGGATAAAAATTGATAGTATCTCTCTGTTGCATCAATGCATTTGTCTTCTCACAGCAGAAAAACAACAAAAATACGAATGTTAGGGATTTAATTGTTTTTATTAGCTCATTGTTTAGCTGTACACAAATTCGAACCTTAAATTTAGTTCCTGAAAGTTCTGTTCAATGCACACTATTTTCCTTTTGTTATTCACATTAAGAGAAATCAAAAGCTTTTCATTTAAGCACAAATCCTGTTTAAAAAGACACTACAAAAAAAAAACGAGGATCGTTTGTGCTAAATTAATGGGACTCTGATTAGCCTTTAATAACTTTGGTAAGCTAGTTAGTGAAAAATAAAACAAACCAGGAAAACGGTTATTGTTTTTTTATTTAAATTACTGACAGAAAGACCTGTGTGGCTGGTGACCTGTTCTTCTCCATTTACCCCCTAGGCATCCCAACACTGGGAGACACATGGAATCAAATTCATGCCATCTTAATCATTTTTTCCCTCTCTGCCTTCCATCTGAAAACCATACGTAGGTTTGAGTTTACACATAATTTTCCAGGATATACAGTCATCTCAGAATGTTCCTATTACTTTTAGTGTTTTGACTTACAAACAGAGAAACACCATCTTTGTGAGCAGCAAAAAGGGTGTGTACCTTCATCATCACAGAACTGTGGAGAAAACCTTTCCACTCTCAAGAGATACAAAAGCACCAGCTTTCCTACACACCAATGTATATTTTTGAGGATGGAAGTTGAAGAGTATTTTAAATGGAGGAGGGTGAAACTCAGAAAATAATTTCCCATCTCATTTCTAGCTGTTTAATATCTTTACAGAAATTATGCCAGTATCTTAACGTGCAATAGTAATACTAAGGCATTAACATGCCTTCAGCACCAGCTAGCAGTCAGAGGGATCTCAAGACAGTGTGATAAACCAGCTCTCCGCAGATGTGCCAAAAGACAGGAACAGCTCAAACAGGTAAGAAATAGGCTTCTGTATCAAGTAGGAATATTTTAATACGACACATCACTCTCAATACTCTGCTATCATGCCTTACCAAAGATGGAATTTGTCCAAAAGAATGATTTCAAAAAGACAGTAACATTATATTAATTCCAGAAATAAAACAAAAGAAGGAGCCAACACACCATATATGAAAGGGAGAGAGAACATATGACTGGAGAAAAAAAATAACATAATCAAGATAGTGAGCTATTCTGTCCCTGCAGAATTATTCTAACTTTGGAAGAAATTAAAAAGTAAAAAAAGCAGTAAAAATGAAATCTAAAGCAGAATTAACATTTAGATATGTATTTCTAATATTAAAAAAAAAATCAAAACAAACCAAAAAAAACCCCAAAACTTGTGAGGCAGTCTTTCCTATTGCAACAAACAATAATGAATAGGCAGTTTAGGAGCAAACACAGATGAAAGCAATTCTAACACTGGTGAATGCTGAATGCCTGGTGTACAAAGTGCACTGAAATTTTACTTCCCAATTAACTCTGTGGGGTACCTGTTACTGAATGGTGCAAAGTGCAGGATACAATATATCAACAAAAAAAAACATTTAAGAAGAGAAAAGAAAAAAAAGCGTTTTGAAAGTGAGACTCCAAGACTGTGTTACCAAACAGTGTATCAAGGCAAGGCCCTAAGTCTCTGAGACTGTTAAATGTTGTACTCTTGAGAATTCACTCATTCCATGAGAAAGACAACAGTCATGAGAATACATAATTTGACAACTTTATAAAGCAGTTTGGACAATTCTAGAAGGCAGAGGGATTTTAACTATTAGATGATTATCATAACAATAAAGTAGGCACAAACTTGGTATCAGTGATCAAAGGGAAGCACAACTACAAGTGTCACATCTTGCATGTAAGTAATTTAAAAACACCGTTCTTTGGATGTGCAGACGAGGGCTCAGGTAATGTATTCCAACTCCATTTCCAATATGAACTTGATCAGCTCTTACGAAAACATGTATTATTTTGACCATGCCGTGGTACATTGATAAAAGCTTTAATAAACGCAACTGTGAATTTTAGTTGTCAGTATGACCAATCAGTGTCAAAACAAAATGTCACCTCACTATTTTTGTAACCTTTTTGAGCTAGGTAAGTGGGTAAATGATGAAACACAGTGAAGATGGTGAAATACAGTGCTTACCATGACATAATAAGGACCAGCAGTAAAGGAAAAATTAGATTGTCACCTCCACTTAATGTCTTATGAAATCATGGCCTGTATTCACTTAGAGGATGTAGGAGTCACTTCCATTAGTGACAGTTTTCAGCCCTTTGTGGAGGAAGTAAATATTATTCCATGTACACATAGAAATTGGGAATCATTTATGTTAATAGAAGCATCTGAATTTCCAGTGTATTCAATAGAGTGTCAGGTGACTCTTGAGATCTCCAGAAGGAGATTTTAGTCTGCCTAATTTAGACAGACAGACATAGGAGTATTTTCTACTGTCATAGTTTAACCCTGGTCCGCAACTAAGCACCACACTGCCACTCACTCACTCATTTACCTCCCCCAGTGGGATGGAGGAGAGAATCAGAGGAAAACGTAAAAAAATGCATGGGTTGAGATAAGAACAGTGTAATAATTGATTTTTTTTAAAAATCATTACAATAATACCAATAATACGTAATTAAAATACTAATACTAATAATATGAGGTAACAAAAATAATAGGAAAGAAACCCAAATGATACTACCGCTGACCACCTGCCAACCAATGCCCAGCCAGTCCCTGAGCAGCAAGAGCCAGAGCGCAAGCCAGAGCCCAAGAGACCCAAGATACCCAAGAGCCAGACCCCCTCAATCAACTTCCCCCAACTTACATACCAAGAATGATGTCTTATGGCATGAAATACCCCTTTGATCAGTTTTGGTCAGCTGTCTGGGCTGTGCCTTGCCCCAGCCTCTTGTAGAGAAGAAGCTGGGAACACGATTGCAGCATCAGAAACTGAAAAAGTCCCTGGCTTAATGTAATCACTGCTTGACAAGAACTAAAACCATCAATGTATTATCAACATTCTTCTCAGCACAGATCCAAAACACAGCCTCATACTAGCTACCGTGAAAAAAAATTAACCCAACCAAAATCAGCACATTTAATATGGCAGGATTTCCTAACATTAGGGTCTTTGTTTCACGTGTAAATACAAGCTTCAAGTAACATTTATTATTTTCAAAAGCAGTATCTTTTTTGAGATTTTGAAAGGAGAAATGCATTGAAATGACCAATGTCCAATTGCCTGTAATCACAGCACAAAAATATCATACTTACTTCATAACCCCAGTACTTGCATTTGCAAGAAAGAAAAATGAATCATGTTTTTAAATTATAGGAGAAGAAAGAAAAATAATTACCATTATTATTGCTGCCATATGCAACTGGCTTTGCTTATCATGATTGCCTACTAGACTGATAGTTACAGATTGTAGTACATAAGAGACTATGCACTGAACCCATTATTTGCCTCCCATGAAGATAAATGAATGAAGACGAGCCCATCATTTAAAACTCTCTAAAACATCAGTCTGTACAAGTAAGGATTTTTACAAAAGAAGGTGACTTTGTCACGCCATTTTCAGCACTGACTGGCTCTGCAGAGTTCATGTTTGTATCTCTAATTGCACTTTGTTGCTGTGAATACAAACATGTGGAGTCCAGGGCAAAGATTAGAGCAGTCAGGGTCCAACGGAATCAAAAAGTTATATTGATTTTTGGTAAATCCACTATTTGCAGAAAAAGGAGGAGGATTATTGTGAGCCTCTCACAAAGGAAAATTGCCCAGAAATCACAGCCTGCTGGGAAGAGATACTGCCACTTATGCAACAAGTTTGATTTCAGCGGTTTAAAGTTTTTAACAGAATAGAACCTAGAAGAGAGCGTATGTTTAAGCATTGTATGTTTACATATTTTAAAGACAATTCGTTGTTTGGGATTTTTATACCCTTGTATATCTCCATTGCAAGACATGCAGGGAAGAATGGCTTTTGACCTGTTTTGTTATGTGCACATTAACAATGAACAGGAAGGGATCTTTAAGATAACCTGTTCCTCTTTTGCCATTAAAAATATTTAGCATTTGTACAATGTATGTACAATTTGATTTTCTGAGAGCTGACTGGGATCTCCCTTAACTGGGTTCTCCTTCTACACCTCAGAATATTCACTTCCTTCTTTCCCTCATGCTTGGATTCCTGAAAGCATGAAGGGAAATTTAGGGTAATTTGTGAGAAAAGAGGTCATCTACTTCGATGACAAAGAGGAAAGAATGTTTCAGAAAACAATAAAGCTTTATAACATATTTTTTTTACCCTGGATTTACTAGAAATAATCACTTTTTGTGGTCTGGAAGGACAAAGTGTAATCAGGATATATTTTTCAATCATCGGATTTAAATAATTCTAAATACAAAACTGGGCATCCTCTTCAAATTGGTCCTTCTATGGTTTAATCATCTTTTTTTCTAACCATTAGAAAACAATGTATAATCATAAAATGAGACTCTTAAGAATTCCCAAGTATATGTATATGGGGGTTTTTTTCACTTTATAAAAGGATACCTTTTTAGTTTGCGTGTTCAAACTGACAACCTCTTGGCAAGGGCTCAGAAATATGACACAAGGGTGAAATCCTTCAGACTAGACACCTAACTGCAGGTGTCTACAGTGTAGATGTCAACATGTGGGCAATGCACCCAAACTCCTTTTATATTGTGCAAGACTAAAGAACTACTGGTTTTCTTACCCTGAAGCAGACAGTTACATATGGCCAAAAGAACAGCTCTCTAAGGTCCATGGACTAGATCTATAAGGGAAGCTTAAACACCAAAATGCAGGTGCCGGATTGAAGAACTGATTCCCTCCCTGCTGCAAACAAATGCCACAGGTTATCGCTCGTTAAATTACAGACTATACTTAATGCTGATACAGAGAACTCTGACAGTGGTTGAGAAGGAAGGATGATATCCGATCATGGTATCGTGAGACAGAAAGAAACGCTACTTCAGTATCCAAAATACTGGAATGTCTAAAAGCTGATGTGAAAAGTCATAAAAACCTGAATTACCTCTCATTTCTTTTCTAATACAGAGAGGAAATTGCTACATACAAAACATAACTAAATAACAAAAATGTACGTTTTTAGCAAGCAGGGTTATAGCAACATGGAATTTATATAAAATTATATATATAGTTGTCACCATAAATACCAAGTTGTATATCACCCTGTCAATCTGAGTCACCTTAGAGCTAAAATAAAGTACATAAACTTAGAGATTTCAGAAATTATTAGTTCTGAAAAACAGGACAAATATGATTTTTTTCTTTTAAATTATCTATTTTAAATCTTATAGTGTAGACTGCTTGCATACACTGCTAGACGTAAGATTCACAGAATCACAGACTTATAGAATAGGGTTGCAAGGGACTTTTGAAGGTCATCTAGTCCAACCCCTCTGCAATGAGCAGGGACATTGGCAACTATATCAGGTTAGTCAAAGCCTAGTCCAACCTGACCTTGAATGTTTCCAGGCATGGGGCATCTACCAGACCTCTCTAGGAACCTGTTCCAGTGTTTCACCAACTCGTAGAAGATTTCTTGCTTATATCTACTCTAAATCTACCTTTTTTTAGTTTAAAACCTTTCTTAGAAACCCCCTTTAAATACTGAAAGGTGGCCGTAAGGTCTCCCCGGAGCCTTCTTTTCTCCAAGATTAATATCAACTCTCTCAGCCTTTCCTCACAGGAGATGTGTTCCAGTCCTCTGATCATTTATGTGGCCTTCTTCTGGACATGCTCCAACAGGTCCATGTCCTTCTTATGTTAGAGGCCCCACAGCTGGACGCAGCACTCCAGGTGGGGTCTCAAAAGAGCAGAGTACAGGGGGAGAATTCCCTCCCTTGACCTGCTGGCCACGCTTCTCCTGATGCAGCCCAAGATACGGTTGGCTTTCTGGGCTGCCAGCGCACACTGCTGGCTCATGTCCACTTCTCCAGATGCAGCCCAAGATACGGTTGGCTTTCTGGGCTGCCAGCGCACACTGCTGGCTCATGTCCAGCTTTCCATCCACCAGTGCCCCCAGGTCCTTCTCCTCAGTGCTGCTCTCAACCCCTTTATTCCCCTGCCCGTATTGACAGCGAGGGTTGCCCTGAACCAGTTACAGAACCTTGTGCATGGATTTGTCAAACCTCATGAGTTTCATATGGGCCCACTTCTCAAGCTCCCCTTTATTCCCCTGCCCGTATTGACAGCGAGGGTTGCCCTGAACCAGTTACAGAACCTTGTGCATGGATTTGTCAAACCTCATGAGTTTCATATGGGCCCACTTCTCAAGCTTGTTCAGGTCTCTCTGGATGGCATCCCATCTCTCAGGTGTGTCAACCACACTATTCAGCTTGGTATCACCTGCAAACTTGCTGAGAGTCCACTCAATCCCACTGTGTAACTGACGAAGTTATTAAGCAGTACTGGTCTCAATATGGACCCCTGAAGGACACCACCTGCCACTAATCTCTATCTGGACATTGAGTCATTGACCACTACCCTTGGGATGTGACCATCCAACCAATTCCTCATCCACCAAACAGTCCATCCATCAAATCCATACCTCTTCAATTTAGAAAGAGGGCTGTTGTGGGGCGACTGCGTCAAAAGCCTTACACGAGTTCAGACAGACAACATCTGTAGCTCTTCCCTTGCCCAATAATGCAGTCACTCCATCATAAAAGGCCACTAGGTTGGTCAGCCAGGACTTGTCCCTGGTGAAGCCTTGCTGACTGTCTCAAATCACCTCCCTGTCCTCCACGTGCCTTAACACATCTTCTGGGAGGATCTGTTCCATGATCTTCCCCAACAGAGAGGTGAGACTGGCAGGCCCATAGTTCGCAGGGTCCTCCTTTCCACCTTTTTTAAAAACGGATGCAATGTTTCCCTTTTTTCAGTCACTGAGGACTTCACCTGACTGCCATGACTTCTCAAATGCCATGGAGAGTGACTTGATAACTACACCAGCTAATTCCCTCAGGATGCTAGGATGCATCTCGTCAGGTCCCATAGTTATCTATGTTCAGGTTCCTCAGGTGGTCACAAACCTGATCTTCTGTTACAGCGGGAGGGACTTTGCTCCTCCAGGCATCATCTTGTGGTCCATTCACTAGAGATGTGTGGGAACAAAGATTGCCGGTGAAGACTGAGGCACAGAATTGTTGAGTAACTCAGACTTCTCCTTGTCTGTTGTTATCAGTTTGAGAGTCACGCTCACTGGGGAGATTTGCTCCCTTTGACCTCTCTTTTCTGGCTGACATATCTGTAGAAGCCCTTATTATTTTTATTCTTTGCATCCCTGGCCACGTTCAGCTCCAGATGCACCTGGGCGCTCCTGACCCCATCCTTACGTTCTTCCCGGAGAGGGTGGTGAGGCACTGGAACAGGTTGCCCAGAGAAGCTGTGGATGCCCCATCCCTGGAAGTGTTCAAGGCCAGGCTGGATGTGGCTTTGAGCAACCTGGTCTAGTGGACGGTGTCCCTGCCCATGGCAGGGGGGTTGGAACTAGGTGATCTTCAAGGTCCTTTTCAGCCCAAACCATTCTATGATTCCTCTGGCAGCTGGACAGCGGCCCTATACTCCTCCCGGGACACCTGTCGCTGCCTCCACTGTCTGTGCATATCCTTCCTGCACTTTAGTTTGACTAGTAGATCTTGACTCATCCATGTTGGTCTCCTGCCTTCCTTTCCTGATTTCTTACACCTGGGGATCGAAGGCCCTTGCACTCTATGGAAAGCATCCTTAAAGATCTGTCTCTGCTCCCTTGTCCCTGAGGGCAGTTTCCCGGGGCGTCTTATCAACTAATTCCCTGAACAGCTGGAAGTTTGCGTTCCTAAAATTTAGGGTCCTGACTTTACTCTTGGCCTGACCCCTATCACTGCAGCCCAGGCTGCCTCCAACCGTGATGGCTCTAGCTCACTTGCTTTGGTGACCAACAGATCCAGTATCACACCCACTCTTAGGGCTGCCTATTACCTGGCTTAAGAAGTTATTCTCAATGCATTCCAAGCATTTCCTGGATTGCCTACAGCCCACCATGATACTTTTCCAGCTGGTGTCAGATGGTTGAAGTCCCTCAGCAGGACAAGAGCCTGCCAGCACGATGCCTCCTGTAGCTGGAGTAAGAAGGCTTTGTCAATAGGCTCCCCTTGATCGGGTGCCTGTAGTAGACAATAACCACATGGTTCCCTTTGTTGTCCTGGTCTCTGATTCTTATCCACAAGCTTTCAACCTGATCGTGGCTGTTCTTCAGAGACGGCTCTTCACACTCTATCCATCTCTTGATGTAGAGGGCAATCCCTCTGCCCCTCTTTCTTTACCTGTCCCTTCTGAACAGCCTGTAGCCATCAATAGCCACACTCCAGTCATGGGATTCATCCCACCAAGTTTCAGTAATGGCATATATTGTATGAGATAATAATAATGTATGACTCCATGTATCTCTCAGGCAACACCGCAACCCATTAAGCTCTCCTTAGTTAGTCTGTCCATTACAAGCTTAACACGTGATCCATCCTTTTCATATCACAAAGGACAAAAAGGTGATCTTTTGTATTTGAATCTCTAGTTTATGCACCCCATCCTCCTTTCCCAAGTAATAAACCTTAGAGAAGAAAGCTTTTTCTGCAATTTCTTCAGCCCTTTTATCTGAGGAAAAGCAGTTATATGTTGGGTCTCTAAGGAATTTGATGCTCTTTTTATCCTCTGACCCTATTTCCATACTCAGAGGTGCAAGACAGGAAACTACCCCATAGAAAGATAACATATTTGTACGTTAGTAAGACTTGCAGTATGTAAATTATATGTCCTTCTCCCCAAGACCCACTCTAGTCTTTCGGGACAAGGGCAAATAGCTCACAAAATGAAATACCTTATAATGGAACTGGTCTATTCCACTCTTTTAGATCCTCACTTGAGGAGGAAACAACACAACTCCTAGTCTCTAGAGTAAAACAACACAATAAACTATACCGTGCAAATTTAATATCAAAGAAGGAGGGCACTCCTGTTAGATGAAAGACCTTGAGACTTACCCAGTAAGATCTGCAATGTCTTTCTTTGCACAGTAATTTGTAGTTCTTAATTAAGTCACAGCATCTCTTTGGAGGGAATATTGTATTCGTTCATTCATTCATTTACCATTGTAGTCACAATTTTAATAAAGAAAAAGAGACAAAGTCATGCTAAAGCTGGAGGGCTACAAAGGATATTTCTTTTAAACAAGAAGGAATAATGATGCCTTTGAGCTTCAACCTGGATGCCACTTCTCCGAGAAAACAACCCTACTGAAGGAAAATATTTTTTCTGTGTTTTTTTTCTGTTTCACCACTCTTTTCTTTGTTGTCAGAGAAGAGTTATTTTTCACAACTAGAGAAATAAGAACCAAGAGAATTTATCAGGAAGCTAGCAGTAACGTTAGAATGGCTTGCTCATTTCAACTCCAGAAACCATATGGGAAACTGTGTTTAAAAGCTGACAAGAAGATGGAAAAACAAAATTAAAGCGAGTCCTTAGACGGAACTAAATGCACGAGGCAAGTAAGAGCTGTCTAATATCTCTAATTCTCATGTTTGGGTAGAGAAGAGGAGTGAAGAACAATAAGGTGCCAAGCCCGCATGCCCTCCCTAAGTAGCCTCTCCCTTTTGCCAGTGCAGATGAGAGATACTGGGTTAGAGAGCTCACTGACTAGGAGTGCCAGGGGAACATTTCTTACCACTGAGTCTCCAGATCATAGTGAAAACATATTTCTAAACTGAAATACAGAATTGTCGGGAAAATAACTACTGGTTTCAATAGAATCAGGTTTTTGTCTTGTAATTCTTGCTATCTGTGCACAAAGCTACAGCACACAACAAAATATGTGTAATCCTTTACACATATTGCAATACTATGATTGTGCAGAATCATACTGGAATTGACTGTCTTTTAAGCTTTAAATTTAGTAACTCACAGGATTGTATATTAGGTAATGAACACCACCTCCCTTAGCAAGCACACTATTTTTGTTCAAACTTCTGAGATTCTCTACCTGGCATCTAAACAGAAAACCTTGCAGCAAAACTAGTTGAGAGAGAACCTAGACTTAGTAAAGAGGGGAGAGGAAAATTATGGTTTATGGTTTTTTAAACATATGCACCCAGCTAATATCCCTAAATTATACTGTTTGTGCTTCTGTATGGTTATTGCAATGCTGAGCTGTGGTACTCACAGGTACAGATGGCCCAGCTGCCAGAGTCTTACTTCCTACACTTACCTAACATATGCAAACCTTTTAACTAAATCATTATTAATAATTGATGTGAGACAGAAAGCAAACAGGATTTTGCTGTTGATATGCACTGACCAGCAACTTGAATTAAAAATTCACCTTTAATGCACAGTAAATTAATACTTTCACTACTAGAGTGGCCTTTAGTACTATACTGTATCTATAGGTAAAAGCAGCTTACCTGGATAACATGTTTCAGCTTGTCAATAATTTGACTTATTACAGGATCTGTTCCCTTCACTTTTACTTCTGGATTTGCAGACTGAGCTTTGATTCCACTGCCAACCACACGATGAGTGTAGCTAGTTTAATACACAAACACACACAAAAAAAGGTTTAGTAAGATATTCTACTCCTAGAGAGTCATCTTCTAGACTGTATTAACTCTCATGGCACAAACATTCCACTTTAATAACATGCATTAATTTTGTGCATATATTTTTCACACAAAAAAATTACAGCATAATATAATTACTACATTCCACAAAGCTGTATTATTTATTAGAGCTTTAATTTTACTATAAATTTCAGCACAAAAAGAGTTATCTGTATTTTGAAGCAAGAAACATTCAGTCCTATACATGGGTTTTTATGCATGCAAAGGCTGTCCTCCATTTTGGTTTTGCTAAATGTAAACTACATGGTGATTGCCTAAACACATGTAATTCAGGTTTTTAAAACGAACTCCAGATTCTACACACAGTTTATGTTCAGAACTATACCTGAAGTTTCCTAATGTTTTTGTGAATACACATGCAGATAGAGTATTTATTGCAGGTGAACAGCCAAATTTTGCATAAATTATTTAGAATTAAATAACTCATATAAGTACAGAGTAGGCCAAAATTTATTTAATAGATAAATATGTAAAAGAGAAGCAATAGAAAATATATATATGCTCATTCATGAAAGAACTGCTATAGCAAGTAGAACATTGTTTCCAATATATCAAAACTCAAAATACAGAGACTAAAATTAACCACCTAGCATAACTCTGTGGCTTATCTAGATGCAATTCTTCATTCAACTTCCCATGTTATATGCAATAGTTACGTTATGCAAGAAAAAGTG
This sequence comes from Eurypyga helias, assembly GCF_000690775.1. Taxonomy (NCBI): domain Eukaryota; kingdom Metazoa; phylum Chordata; class Aves; order Eurypygiformes; family Eurypygidae; genus Eurypyga; species Eurypyga helias. The sequence continues at coordinate 20,195 of NW_010248035.1, forward strand.
AATATACACCTTCTCATCACAGATACTGTACATTATGCAAATACCCTCCATATGTTAGCTTTGGTCTGCATATCCTGTAAGACGATAACTCTATATATCTCTGTCTCAAAAATATTTTGCCAGCTGTTATGCTGTCAGCAAAAGAAACTAAAGAACACTATCAGAAATGGAATAAAGAAATGCCTAATTCCTGACTATTAGATCTGCATATTAGCATAGACAACACAGTATATTCAAATTTTTCAAAATATGTTTTACGAAAAACATTGCAGGTCCTCTTAGGTCTGCAGACTGCTTCCATGTATGTCAAACAACAAATGCTGTTCAGTAAAACAAGGTTGCCACATATCAACAATATTTTGTCTTTGATCTCAGCTTAAATAGCCTTCAGTGAGATTGAAGATATTCCTAAGGAAATGTATACAGACCTAGAGACCACTCCTAAAATTACACTGGCCATGCTCATAGATATAAATTAACCCTGTCATACAAAATGACCCTACATTTTCCATAGATCCCAGAGATCACAATTTGTCTTCTATATGTGTGACAAAAATTAGCAGTTCCTTTAGGCATTACCAGATGACACTTTCTGGGCTACATGTTCTGCAAATGCTTCAAAAGTGAACTAATTTTAAGGCTCATCAAAACTTTCCTTGACTTCTAAGGTATTAAAAAACAGAAGTCTTTCATCTCTTAAGTCCTCTAAAGCACTTAGTTTCACACAGTAAAGACTAAAATTCTAGACCTTCTACATACATGTGCTATTTAGAGCAAGTGTACTCTCTATTTCTTCTGCAAGTAACCATGTTCACTGGAAGCAGATATAATATCAAACTTAAATTTAATTATGTATCAAGATATCACAGCAATGATCACCTAGGGTTAGTCACAAGTTAAAGATTCCACCTTTATTTATTCTTCATTTGATAAAACAGTCAGATGTATCCAATATTCAGGACACATTGTATCAGCTAAAGGTAAATACTAAAAATAATAATCTCATTACTAAAAGCCATTATGGAACCTTTTGCTGATTTACTAGCCGTACCATTACTTGGAATGGATGTTAATGCTGCACGATCAGGAGGGCAGGGCTTCATGTACTTCACATTCTTCACTGGAACATGGTACATGAAATGAGTTTAAAAAAATTCCTCATAGCACTGTTGAATATACTGGATATATGAATGGCTCATATTCTTCACATAGTGGTATTTTGGTTTACAGCAGACAGCTTTTTGTGCTGCCCATGAGTGGTGGGGCAATTTGTCAGCTTGTAGTGATTGGGTTAAGCTTTTTATAGGGGTATGTGCAAAATCTGAAGCCTGCCTGCTAAACTTGGGGGAATATTTCATGCAGCAATTTGAGTAGGGTCAACAAATCTTCTGGTAGCTTCTAAGGATCAAAACCAAATAAACAAACAAACACCCACTAAAAAACTTCTCCAAATTTTCCTCAAAAATCCTTCTTTAACAGTCATTTGCCTAAATCAAAATAGGTAATTCAATACAGGTTCATTACTTCCCTCCTTTTTCCAGCTGAACAATATTGCATTCACCAAATGACAACTGATTTGACTCAACACACTGCTTTAATGCAACACAGCAATTTCTCTTCGTATTATAAAAAGCCTTAAAGGTATGGCTATCCTTTCTTTACAGTTCTCTGATTTTCTGTTTCACAGTATGCAAAACCAATGTTCTCACTTTCTGCCACTCAGAATTCTTCAATTAACAACTTTTTCAAATGCTGCAAACCCAACTATTACACAGTTGCTTGTGGACTGCAAAATTATGTGAAAAAGAATATCCTTTCTCTTCTTTTTAATTCAATTAACAGTACTCGTTTCTCCAACCATGCTGGAAGAAATAAACCACACAGGAGTTGAGACTTGCCTAGGCTACAATTTTATTAATCTCATCTGGAAACTATCTGGCAATGACTCATTCAAGGCTGACCATCATTTCATTTTCAGATATTTCCACCACGAAATCCAGACCCTTGCACAGCTGTTGTTTACTGTAGGACTAACTCCTTTCTTTCATGTGAAGGAAAAGTAGCTGGGAAAGTAATACTGTCCTGTGAGTGGACCAGATACTAGAAGTTTCAATTCTGTTCCCCAATCTCTTTAGAGCTTTCATCCTCTAAGTTCCTCTTCAGCTGTGGTTCATAAGGAAAAATAGGATTTACTTGCCAGTAAACAGTGTTAGCAATTATTTTGGTTCTCTCCCACTTCTATTCATTCTGTTACAGTCATTCTTTTCATAGTCTCTTTCAAAGGCAAAACACGTATCTGCTCCCCAGGTAGACAAGCTCTAATATTAAAATTTCTATCACTTTCTCATGTAAAAAATATACCTTTTTTTTCTGATTTACACGTTTTCAACATTGTCAACCCTCTGTGGCCCAATGGGTCTTTGTCATTTTGAGTTGGAAGCTTCAAGTTAACCCAGAAACATGCCCAAAATCCATTTGAATATTCTGTCAGTTCTCATGACTAAGGAAATTCCTATACAAAGTACAGATATTCTTACCCAGTAACAAATGTCACTTAACCTTCACCTCTTTGTCCACTTTGTTTAGAAAAAGCATCTCTGCACAGAAAGCACATGTACGGATGTGTGGGTGGGCTGTAGTCTGGGAATATCCCTGCCCGTTCTTCTGCCTGCCCTTACAGCTTTGTAAAGAAACTCAGGCTGACAGAAGGAGGAAATTTGTGATCCCCCTTCTTCCCACTGCCTGAGGGCTTCCTCACCCTCCACAACAACATTCCCAAGCAGAACAGAACACCTCTCTACCTAAAACTTTCACAAATGCACTGACTGCCCCCAAAACAGTTCAAACCCTGTTATGTGACAACTGACACATTTCAGACCATCCTCCTGACATTTTTGTCTGTTACAGGCCCCATCAGAGCCCAAATAACACAAAGATTACATCCATGTATAAAATTTTGGATCCAGGACTGGTATGATCACTAGTAATTCCAAGACCTCAGGGTTATCCTTAAGTCTACTAGACGATTGCCATATTTCCCAGCTTGACTCTTAAAGGAGTTGCTACTTCTTTCTCTCTCCAGAAATCCTTAACCTTTTGAAGCACTGGATTATTCAAGCTTTGTAAAGATTTTACTCCTTCAAGAATTTTTAATTTTATATTCAGGGAGAATCCAACCTTGAAATTAATCCTTCAGGTTTTGGATGCCATCTTTCACCCAGGAACATTCTTTATAAAGCATCACATATAGAAAATAAAGAGTTAGATGACAAAAAAATATTGACTTGGATGGAACAAAAAGAATGCAATCCCATTTGGAAGAATGGTTTTCCCCAAATACATTGGGTTTGCGTGTCAAGCTTTTGGCAGCAGCAGGGGTGGCTTTTGTGAGAAGCTGCTAGAAGCTTCCCCTGTGTGTGACAGAGGCAATGTCAGCAGGCTCCAAGACTGATCCGACACTGTCCGATGCTGAGCCCACCAGTGAAAGCAGAACCACCTCTGTGATAACATGTTTAGAAAGGGAAAAAGACATCCGCACAACAGCAGCCAGAGACAAGTGAGAATATGTGAAACAGCCCTGCAGACAGCCCGGTCAGTGGAGAAGGAGGGGCAGGAGGTGCTCCAGGCGCCAGAGCAGAGATTCCCCGGCAGCCCGTGGTGCAGCCCATGGTGAGGCCGGCTGTGCCCTGCAGCCATGGAGGGTCACGGGGGAGCACAGACCCACCTGCAGCCCGGGGAGGACCCCATGCTGGAGCTGGGAAATGCCTGAAGGAGGCTGTGACCCTGTGGGCAGCCCACGCTGGAGCAGGCTCCTGGGAGGACCTGTGAGCTCACGGAGAGAGAAGCCCAAGCGGGAATAGATTTGCTGGCAGGACCTGTGTGACCCCATGGAAGAGACCCACGCTGGAGCACTTCATAAGAACTGCAGCCCGTGGGAAGGACTCATGTCAGAGCAGTTTGTGGACAGCTGTCTCCCACGGGAGGGACCCCACACTTCAGCAGGGGCAGAGTGTGAGGAGTCCTCCCACTGAGAAGGAAGGAGCAGCAGAGACGACTGACCACAACCCCAATTCCCAGTCCCACTCTGCCGCCATTTCCAGGGGAAGGAGGTAGGGAAGCCAGGAGTGAAGTTGAGACCAGGAGAAAGGAGAGGAGAGGAAAGGTGTTTTAAGATCTGGGTTTATTTCTCATTATTCTACTCTGATTTGATTGGTAAGAAATCAAATTATTTTCCCAAATCTAGTCTGTTTTACCAGTGACAGTAATTCCTGAGTGATCTCCCTATCCTTTTCTTGACCCATGAGCCTTTTATTGGTTTTTTCTTCCCTTGTCCAGATTAGGAGGGGGAGTGATAGAGTGGTTTTGGTGGGCTCCTGACATCCAGCCAGGGGCAACCCACCACACTAAAGCTGCGATACTGTCATTGTGTACCAGTTCACAGAATACATGTTGACCAACACTTCTCACGTGATGTTGCATTGCTAAATGATGGTGCTCTCCATACAGAACACCCAAATGCGAATACACTAAATATACCAAAGTAAATAACTGCATATGTTTGCATCTTTTCCTGTTACTGGAAATCCTAACCCATATTGAATTTGGTTTCACTGCAAGGTGATCTGACTTGGATCAGTTTATATTACAAACTTTAACTTTGAGTCTTTTCTAATTACAGCCTCTGAAGTCACAGGCAGGTTGAAAAATATTTTTCTTTCTTTAGGTGTATAATAAGGTATTGACAAAGCCTTATGTAGTATTGTTTCATTGATTCTTGTCATAAAAGCAAGATTACGAATGACAACCTCTTTTTGTTTAATCTACTCTTTTGCTGCTTGAAATTTTCTCTTTTGCATACAAAAATTCTAAACTTAGTTATATCTTGTTCTATTTTCCACAAATTATTGTATTTAATTAGCAAATGTCTATAAATCTAACACCTTCAATCATTTTAAGGTGAATTAAAAGATCTGTCATAGTTACATGGGCTATTTGGATTCTGAGCATGGTATACAAAAGTTATCCCTGTAAACTTACATGTACATGCAAAACAAGTTTCCTTTTAGTTGGAGGGAAAATATAAAAATTTCAGACTCATGTTTTGAAAGACTTCAATCATCACAAAATTTTAATAGAGCATTAATCACTTTCTGGGTTTTTTTTACTCCTAATGTACAAGTAATGGGGAAAAAAAAAAACAACCAACCAACCAACAAAACCCCCACCACAAACATTTTAAGGATCCCCACAGAGGTAGCATGACTTGAGGAAGTGTTGCTCAGATTTGAATCCTGAGGGAAAAAAAATGACAAATATCTTGCTAGAGAAGTAATAGATCCACCATCTGTGCTCATTTCTGTACAAGCATGGTAATGTATCACAGCATTTTAATAGGCAGACTTGGTCCCCAAGTACTATTCATTTTCATTAACACTAGGAAAAAAAAAAGCACCAATATATTTGTATTCTATAAACATGTTTTAAAGTGATGAATAACAAGGTGCCCATTTTCTGAGCTCAATATATGAATATTCATATAAATTTCTTATTACTCTATTTTATCTATGAATACAGTGGGTGGATTTTACATTTGATTATACCAATATCTCTGTTAAAAAAGAAGATCATGCTCTATTGATTATCACAATTTTCTTCATACATGGAGTTGAAAAATGTAATAAAAGTAATTAATATATTACTGCTCATAAGAATCAGCCATTCTGGGCATCTGTACCTCTATACCTCTCTAACAGAAATAATATATATTATATTGTGATGACAATATACTGATACATCATATTTATTGTCAACAACTGATTATGATTTTCCATTCCTTCACACTGGCTTTGTAGAGTAACATCAACATAGAATAGACAAAACAGAATAAGAAATCAATGCTAGAAATGGGTCTGAGTCACACAGTTTTGATTTACATCTAAACTCCTCTAGAGTTCAACTCCCAGTGCTAGTGGTGTTTTGCTTCAGACCTCTTACTCTTTAAATTTACTGCTACTTGTCTCTGCTTAGTATGAAGAGGACACAAATTCTTGGTTAGTAACAGATTATTTTCAAGTAAAGCCAACCTTATATAGGGCAGCCTTTCATACAGCTAATAAAGAGGTTTTAAGAAACTAATTATGTAACTACAAAATGAAGGAACATGAATTACAGAAACAAACGGAAAATTTTGAGTTGAAAAAAAAAATCTATTTTTTTTTCCACCTAAGAACACAAGTGAAATGAGGGCACACACCCCCTAGACTTACACTGAGTCTGAGGAGCATACAGACAGTGCAATAATTTGCTAGAGATGGAAAGCAGATACATCAGTAAAGGGGAATTAGGAGGGAGATACAGTTAAGATGGACTTGTTTCTAACGATCTAACAAAGTACCTCAATGTCATGATTTATGAGGGCTAGCATCTTAACAGACATTAAAAAAAAATAAAAATCAAAGAAAACTTAACCAATGGTTAAATAGAAATCTTGTGGGTTTACCTCTGCAACACAGTAAGAACTTATGACATAAATGGTTTTAGTGCCAAGAAAAAGATAGTATAGTCATGAATAAGCCTTGATGAGGTTTTAGGCATAGTAAGATACTTCCTAAAAATTGCACCAGTAGGACCCTCTCAACTGTGGAAAAGTTGCGTCTTTCAAGTAGAGGAAGTTCCTAAACTGCTAAATACATTCCAAATGTTGACCAAAAAAAATGCTTATTGTTAGATCAGAATAGTAAGTAGTACCTAGTCATGGCAATGTGGACCAAGATCCTAAAATAAGCATGAAGAATATTCTCAACAGTAAAAAATATAAAGAAACTGATTTTGACATAGGGATCAAAGACAACATTCAGTTTTACCTGAAAAAGGGAATATGCATAGATTTATATATTAAAAGTATATGTATATGCAAAATTTTTAAACATCATTTTTTTACCCCAGGACTGTCTCATTATGCTGACTGCTGTAGGTTTATCCGGATTCAAATCCACAGGACAAACCTACAGAACATCACTCCCCAAAAAAGAGAAATATTCTTCATGCAGTTCCAAAAAGCTGGAAACTGCTGTCTCTGAAAGCTTTAAGTCTCTCACTATGATTTCACAGTCATGTAGAGTCTGAACAAGTGTCTATCACAGATGATCTTCTTTGTCTAATTGTTTCCTTTCCATGCCTTCCATATTTCTGGTTACAGGGACGAGTTCCAACAGGAGAATTAGTCTTTAACAAACCTTTCTACTAAGCAATCGCTACTGACTGACATGCCACCAATTACAGGTTTGCAATGGAACTGCACACCATCAAACTCATGGATTCTTATTGTCTTTTTAATGAAAACATGCCCATTAAATGGGAGGGGAAAAAAAAAAAAAAAACCCACCCAAACCCAAAACTCAGAGCCACTACAGACTTGAAGTTTCCTTTCATCACAGATTAGACTGTTGGAGAACTCAAGAAGTCTCTAGGTACATTTCAAGAAAATTGTTTCTGCATGTTCCCATAGTCCCGGGAATTTCTGCAAATAAAAACGTAGCCGCAGTTCAGGATAGTCACTATCTTGGCAGTAGGATTCTCGCCTCCATTAGCGATATTTCATCTCAAATGAAGTCTTAAGCATTACAGTAATCTCCATGTGAGCCAGCAAAAAACAACCACTAACTCCTCATCTGGTAACAATGGAAAAGTGTCTTCATTTACTTAATTTTCTGCATTTCAAACTAATTTGCTGTAAAGCAATATTGATTTTTATCAGCTGTTTGAAGTAAACACTGAAATTCTCAGGAAATATTTTGAAACCAGGTGTTTACTCCCTGTGGCTTCTTTGGGAAACTCCAGACAGAGAGAATATAACATACAAGAGACCAAATAACATAATTTCTAAATTAATCTATTTCTTTACAGTATTTGCTCCCGTATATTCATCTCCTTAAACTGGCATTGATACAGTAACCAAGATGCAACTTCTGCAATATGCTCCTCCTTCACTGGATTTCCTTGTTTGCACGTTCTAGTGTGGAAAAGTAGGCATTTGTGTACTGGCATTGCTACAGGATTTCTTTTGTTCAGGTTCTCATGTTAATTGAATTCTAAATTACTTCACAGTTTAGCCTGCTGGCATTTGCAAGTTAAAAACAAGCACCTGTATCTATACAGTCTCACTGTGTTTAAGAATAGTAAGATAGAACAGTGTGCCCAGTTTTTATTTCAAACTTGGGATATGATTTTTAATCTCCTTCTCTGCGTGCTTGCTTTATGATTGCTGATAATTGGTGGTTTACACCTGCGATTGCTAGCATCTTCATCACGGCTGGAAATTTCAAAATTCTCACTGTTAATTGAGAAATTATCAATTATCTGACTAGTAAAAAGTAAACATGCTGCAACAAATTAGTAGGAGTGTTTAGTGGTGCAAATTTTAATTAACAAAGCGGAACAAATCAAAGAATCACAGCAATCATAAAAAATGCTTGGAGCTTGGACAGGTGTGTTGGCTGCATTTGTCTAGTCTTACAAGACGAGATATTGCAAAGTTAGCCTCAGAAAACTCATCATAAGTATTTTACATCTGGTTATCAGAGACAGTATTTGTAGTAATTATGGGAGAGATTCCATTTGTCCTAGACATTTTCAATACTTTTTAATTGAACACCATTTATTTAAAAAAAGTCTTTGAATTTTTCAGTAAGTATTTTTAGATCTGTAATTTAGTATATATTTGACATAAACTGATTGCATATACACTTGTTAAATTTACAGAAAATATTAAGTTTTGAAAACAACTGAGTAAAAGTTGTGTTAGTTGTGCTTCAGTCATAAATATGTTCCTGTAATCATTTAGGCTAAAATACGCCTAATAGAAGATATGTATTTAATTTTTGATCATTGACCAGATCTGCCTTGTTAAAGAAAAAAATAGCAGGTCGGACTTTGGGCTTTTCTACACCTGAAAACTAAGTGACATGGATTTGTAATACTCTTCTCTAAATAGCTATTTCATTAAGTCCTGCTTATTTGGAACTAGGTTCATAGGAGTAAGACAAATCACACTCCATTATGTAATAAATTAACTATTACAGAGCCTTTCAGAATATCTATTTGGAAGAATTTCCAAGTGTGACCCAGATCTTTGTTATTTTGTACAGGATAAAAATCTATCATCTTAATAATTTCCATTATGTTCTAATACTGCAATGACTCTTCTAAAGCACAAAAAAAACCTGAAACGATCCTTCATGACCTTAAGTTGAACACAAAATTTTTGGAGAGGATTTTATATATAGTGGTTGGAAGCCAGTTTATGCTAGTCTTGATGTTAGCTGTGTCTTCCAAAGTTCTTAATATGAAATAAGAAGAGCTAATGGAATACCTAGATGTCCTGAAGGCATCAATAGGCTTACCCTTCTGGCGACTTCCAAAAGCATCAACTTCCCTCCAGTTGCTATTTATGGAACATGTATTTCAAAGGATTGTTTTATTAAGCATCTGAAATTCAGTATGGGTTGTGTGTCTGTTAGGTAAAACTACCTTTTTTGCAAAGAATGCAACTTTTACTGAAGTGAAAATTACTAAAGCTAGATTTTCTTCTTCAGAAGAAATGCTATCATCCACACACTGAAAATACATGTTTTGAAGCTTTCTTCTAGCACAGCAAATAAATTCTGGTCACACTTAAGAACTGATCAGTGTCACAGTTGTGACTGTTCTGAAATACACACAATTTGCCTGGATCTGCATTAACTCATTAAGGTAATCTATTTCAAGCTAATGTTACATAAAAAGTAAGTCTTTAAAATACTATCTTTTCCTGCTAATTCCTTCTTCCTTTTCTTGGACATCATCTGCATGAAGTAGTCCACACTAACTGAAAGAATTTTTGAAAAATTCTGCCCAAATGTTATGAAAGCTTAAATACATTTCCCTGTAACTGTTGTTGTTTCCTACTGTAAAGAAAATCTCTATATCATGTTATCAGCCTCAAAGGATTTTTTTGGTTTTGTTTGGTTGGCTTGAACATTCAATCTGTACACTATTTCAAAAGTTCAAGAACTTTTGAAGAATTCTCCCTTGAAAGCTACCATGGAAGTTAGTCTACTTGTCAATTAACGGTAACCTCTGTAATAGTTACCTACATGTACGTATCTCAGCAGTATGTTGTTAAATTCCAGACAGGCACACTGTTCTTGTATGTGATGCAAAATTAATTCCACAAAGACCAGACAAAACACCCCAGACAACAGCTATGTTCTGAACAACAGAAACTTTAACTCTGCAGAGTATCAGAGTAGTGAGGGGAACTCCCACTCCAACAACGTCCAAATTCTCCACAGAGGCAAAAGAAAAAACATCTGAGAGGGAACTATATCAATCTGTAATGCACCTTAACAAATAAATGTGTTCTAGTAATTGCAAGTTCCATTGAGGAGAAAAGAACTCAAGAGGAGCTTTGAGACAGATATTTCATTTAAACTAGGTGCCTTGGGTAAGTCACATGCTTAAGATTGAGAAAATAAATTCTTATTACATTAGGAAATAACTAAACAGCAGACATATGCAAGCACACTAAATCTAGATAAATAAGGACAACAATATTTCCTTCTTGTAATATACTTGAAATCTTCTTACAACCTTAATAATTCTACTGTACCTTCATTTAATGGAGCAAGGAAATGAGAGATATTAATTATCATGAACAAGCATGTAAATGTTTATAGCCAATAGCTGGCAAAACAAAAGGAATTATCTCGGAAAAACAATTCAAACAACTTGGAAACACAAAGCTGTCAAGCCTAATTAGTCTAAAATTGAGAAACCTGCTTCCCCTATAGGACAGTAAAATATCTCTGCTTGGAAATAGCAAAAAAAAAAAAAAATCATCTAACTATGTCATTATGTAGGAAACCAAACCTTGGAGACAGAAGTCTGACATTTCATACTTTGTCCAACCTAATGCTTCAGTGCGCAAGCCAAAGTATCCTCTAGGGACTTGGAATGAACCTGATAATTTTGGGACTGATATCTGACACAGTGTTGGCACAGTCAATATTTATCTCACAGCCACATGGGGACTACGCCACTACAAATCATGTCAGAGGTGCACTCTCACAATCCATCCTTTGTTATTGAGTGGTGTGTTTTTTCTGAGGTAATATATGGAAAATTAGCACAAAATGACAGTTACATTATGGTGAAAGACCAACAGGCAGATAATAAACCTGAATATAATTACTGACAGAAGAAAAGAAGGTCATTCAGCAAATAAAGGTCAAATGAAGGAATCGACCTCAGTTGCTGTGCAATGTCACGAGTGAAATGCCATTTCATCCAATTCACTGACACAGTCACTCAATAGATCTTTCCCTGTTTATTCTGAAGAGTGAAATTTCCTGTGGCAGTTAGGATGCCTTTCACCGATCCTCTTTGTTGTCAGAGTACATTCAGTGTTAGTAAAAGATAGTGGATTAATAATAATTAATTGATGTAAGTGGCCAATCCATCCATGTGGTTTTGGATCCATTGTATCATCCTAGTATCTCTGAATGCGCATAAATGATGATGCTGAAAACTAGGAATTGATGACATGAATCCAACACTTGATGCTTTTCATCTTAAATGTTTCATGGTAAGTGTGAGCTTAATATTGATTGTATGGAGTGGTGAGGTTTTTGGTTGTTGGTTTTGGTTGTCTGGGTTTTTTTCCACAAATAAGGCACTTTAATCTAATCTGTTCCCATTTTCAATACTGTTAAATCCCAAAGTAGATAACATTACCTTGAGGAGATACAGGGTGTAATTATCTCATCATTCAAACCAGTTTTACACTTACACAAGCATGCTTACTCATGTACAACTGTGTGGAAGGAAAATCAGTCCCCAGCTGTATTACTATACGCTTTGGATTGGTTTAATTTTTATTCTGAAGGTATCAGGCATTTTACTGAAAAAGAGTTTTCTCAGCAACTAGAAGTTTGTTCAGATACTAACCTATAACTTTTTTCTTATTTCACAGCATTGTTATTCACAGTATCTTTGCAGGATGCATATGTATTACCTAATTTGAAAAATACCTGCATTGCCTCTTCTCAGAGTGCAGTGAATAGCTCATGTGAAGAACAAATACAGAGTTATGGATCAGAAGCTCTACAGCAAGCTGTGTTTTATTAAATAACAGAAACAAGCATTATAGTATAATGCCAGTTATGTTCTAGAGTCACTTAATCTTTACAGGAAATTAAGCACTTTCTAGAATGCCATATTTTATCAATTACAGTTGAGTAAAGGTTTCATTCCTTACTGGTTCTTAACTAGCCTTATACCAAAGATAAATATGCTTGTGTTAACCTTTGATGCTTTTCACCCCACGAGAGGCATGATGAGTAACTTTTGAAGTATTTCAGAAAAACTTACAAAGAATATGGGCTTAAATAAAGTCATATTCAAAGACAGTAGCATATGCATGAAGAGCTCCAATTTCAAGAAGCCATTCACAGCAGAGTTAATCAACTTAAGTGTCTGGAGAAGGCTGAAGAGTTGCCTGTAAAGCCATTAGGAAGGTATTTAAACTGGGTTATTAAGACATGCATCCTTTCAGATTTTGTTAGATGAAATCACATTAGTACCACAAAAGCATATTGTAGATGCACATTCTTAATACCAGACAGAATGGGGATATTGTAAACACTATACACAAAGCACATCATGGCACAGGGGACATAAGAAGGGATAAAAACACATTTGAGAATGTTTCAGTGTTTTCTGCAACATTTGAGTCAGGATTAAAGAGAGGGCAGGGACAGGACACATTATAGTGGGGGTCTACTACAGGCCACCTGAGTAAGACAGCTGAATGGATGGGGCCCTTTATAGACAGACAGGAGCAGCCTCACAGTCACAAGCCCTGGTCCTCATGGGGTATTTCAACTATCCTGATTTCTGTCGGAGAAACAACACAGCAGGGCACAAGCAAGCCAAGAGGTTCCTGGAATGCCTTGATGTTAAGTTCCTGCTCCAAGTGATAGAGGAGCCGACAAGGAGGTGCTCAATTAGGCGTTGTTCTCACCAACAGGGAGGGGCTGGTGGGGTATGTGAAGCTCAAGGGCAGCCTTGGCTGCAGTGACCACGAAATGGTGGAATTCAAAATCCTTAGGGCAGAGAGGGGGATGCTCAGCAAGCTCACCACCCGAGACTTCAGGAGAGCAGACTTTGGCCTCTTCAGGGACCAGCTTGGTAGAGTACCATGGGATGCAGCCTTGGAGGGAAGAGGAGCCCAGGAAAGCTGATTAATCTTCCAGGATCACCTCTGCCAAGTTCAGGAACGATTTGTCCCAACAAAGAAGGAGTCAGGGAAAAATGCAAGGAGGCCTGCGTGGATGAGCAAGTTGCTCCTGGAGAAACTGAGGCAGAAAAAGGAAGCCTACAGAGGGTAGAAACAAGGACAGGTGGCCTGGGAGGAACACAGAAAAATTGTCTGAGCAGCCAGAGATCAGGTTAGGAAAGCTAAAGTCCTGATAGAATTAAAACCAGCCAGGGACACCAAGGGCAACAAGAAGGGCTTCTATAGGTACATCTGTGATAAAAGGAAGATCAGTGAAAATGTGGACCCTCTGTGGAAGGAAACAGGAGAGCTGCTTTCTCAGGATATGGAGCAAGCTGAGGTACTCAATTTTTTTTCCTCAGTCTTCACTGGCAAGGGCACAAACCATACCCCCAGAGTCACAGAGGGCAGGGGCAGGGAGAATGGAGAACTGCCCATGGTTAAGAGGATCATGTTCAGGAACACGTAAAGAACCTGAAGTTGCACAAGCCCATCGGACCTGATGAGATGCATCTGTGGTTTATATTTGAGAAGTTGTGGCAGTCTGGTGAAGTTCCCACTGACTGGAAAAAGAGAAATATAACCCTCATTTTTAAAAAGGAAAATAAGGAGGACCCAGAGAGCTTCAAGCCAGTCAGTCTCACCTCTGTGCCCAGCAAGGTCATGGAGCAGATCCTCCTGGATACTGTGCTAAGGCACATGGAAAATAAGGAGGTGATTGCAGCCAACACAGCTTCATCAAGGGCAGATTGTGCCTGACAAATTTGGTGGCCTTCTACAATGTAGTTACAGCGTTGGTGGATACGGGATTCGTTTTCTCTTCAGTGAGTAAAGATCCATGGGACAATAGTAGTAAAAATATTTTTTACAGAAGGACAGAGAAGATCATATTTCCAAGTACTAATAAAAATAATTGTTTCAGTTTTATTGTCACATGAATCTCTCTAATTGTACTTTGCTTTGTCCTGTTGTGGCAAAATTACAGTGAAAATGTGGCAGTGACTCAGTTTCACCTTCTTCCTCCCATTTACGCAAATCTTAAATATAATATCACATAGTTTTCCTCTGAGAATGCCTCCATAAGAAGGTGACAGAATGATTCTGTTTTCTTCCACTTATCTATCTTTAGCTATTTAAAAATAAGACATCTACTGCCTAAGCTTCCCCTACAATCATAGGTGAAGAGAAGGAAAAAACAGAGAATGGCCTCTTGAGGGATATACAGCACCTACTGTAGGATGAAATTATGACTTGACATCTCCATTGGACACGACTCCTAGACAACTAGTCTAGACACAATACTGAATTTTTAAATAATTAAACTGAAATGAGAGTGCATTAGCCTTGGGGTACTCATTGCTGAAGTCATAAGCTTCCTGTAGCAATCCTATTATTCCCTTTGATTTCCAGTTTTCCATTTGTAAAGTCATCTTAATTATTACTTATCATCTGTATCATGGAAGATTCTATGAAAAGACGAGAGTTAAATATTATGATGTGTCTAGCTCTTGCAGTAATTGGAACTGTATACCTGAACACCAGTAGGATGCCAAAGAAATTTGCTTTTTTTTTGGACCAAGCAGGTCAGAGCATTTTAGAAAACAGTGCAGCTAATAGACAATCTTTTATCTTCCTCTTTGTTCCTGAAGAAACTCGAAGTATTTCATTTACTGAAATACTCAGTAGAACCTGATAAATTGAAGAACAAAACTTATTAGAAATCTATACAGATTACAGTGGACTGCTCAAAGCTAAAGTTCTTCCTAAGAAAAGAAGGGTTCCATTTGCTTCCTTTGGGATCAGGAAAGGAAGTCTATTGTCTATGTTAAGTTTGGAAGCTCTGTGTGACTGCTTAGTATGCAGTCTGGAGGGAGAATCAATCTAGACAAGGCTATTCTCAGAGATTTGATTGTTAACTTCACTTGTGATATTGTCTTGGTTACAGAAATTAATGTCAAGTAAGTAACAAGGGGTTCAAGGATAATGTAAGTCAAACAGGCCATCACCCCAATGGGAAAAGCTGTCAAAAGAAGACAAGAAAATGGTGTGAAAGTGTTGCCAAAAGCATTCTTCATGGAAACAGCACCCTGCAGTAAGTATTACATGTCTGCAAATATTAAATCACTCTTGTGTTGCAAAAATACATATAATTTCTGTGTATGGTTATATATTTGTATGTGTATATAAATACTTACATATATATGAATTTTTACAGTTCTGTTATGATCTACATACTGAGCCAAACTTGAGTATCTCTGTCCTGTATCACAGACCCTAATGAAATTATCAGAATGTTTATGAACAATGGCTGGACTTTAAAAAACATTGTAATAACAAGGACCTTCACTGAGAGAAAAAAACATAGTTCAGTATCATGGGACTTGGGAAAGTAAAGTTTCATCTGTGCCTGTACATATTCCTGATTTAACACTGAACAAACAACTGGAAATTAGCTATTCAACACTACAAGAATGTTGCAGTGACATTTTAGTCATAAGTTTTAGGTCACTGACTGACGTTAAGAAAACCACAGCCTAATTTCTTATGCAAAATCTCTGGAGAGAGCAGTTTAAGAAAGGGACTCACAATGGGCAGCACAGGCAGTTTTGGAAAACTGAAATTGATCTTTTTTTTTGAGCTAAATATAATTTTGTCTTTAACAATACACATGAATTTCAAGTCACCTAAAATGTATCTCTTCACTGGGCTGTTTTATATAAATTCTATTGATTCTGTGGGATTTTTTCCAACTGAGATGATTAAGTCAACTGAGATGATTAAGCATAATGATTCAGGTGACTGATGTGCCTCAGATTTATTCCATGCTGTAACACAAGAAAGAGCTGGGTACACGAAACTCTCTTCTCTGTTGACAGTGTGTTAGTCAGTCAGTCACATCAGTAGGTCATTAATTTATAGACTAATTTGGCCAGAGAGAAAAAGGACTGTGGTTTGTTGTTAGTAGTTGGGGAGGAAATGGAGAAAGGTGAAAGTTCCCATATCTTTATACAAAGGTACATATTCTTTTTTTTTTACAGTTACTGCATAAAACGATGAAATATTTATGACAGCAGAAATTGTGACTTTGACATCTGGTTCCTAGCAAGCCATCCTAATCATTAGGCTAGAGGCCCATGGTCATTTCTGCAATGTGTTTTCAACTCATGCATCTCAAATTACTCCATACAAACTGAAGACATAGCAGTGGGACAGACAGAGAACTGCCTTTTCTGATGCCTACAATGAATGGCCTATATCCCTGTGGATTTTGAGACAAGCAGTGGCCCTGAACCTGTAAGCATTAGAAATGACCCATACCCATACACTGGTGGCAGGTTTCTAACTGTTGAATTAAAGGAAGCAGGAAACTTCCTTTTTAACAGCACCAAATCCACCTCAGTTTCTTGTTGCTGCTTTACTTAAATGTATCCTAATCAGTTATACGTGCCCTGATAACACTTAGCAGATTGCATATTGCATATAAAACAGCCATTTAACAGCCTTCCTTTTTAAATCCACCTCAGTTTCTTGTTGCTGCTTTACTTAAATGTATCCTAATCAGTTATACGTGCCCTGATAACACTTAGCAGATTGCATATTGCATATAAAACAGCCACATCTTTTAAACTGCGAAGCCCAGAGGTTGGTGCTTGAGCTGGAATTCAGCTGTTCCATATTCTTATCCCTGAAATAGGCTTTTAATAGCCAAGGATGAAACAGAACTTAGCCAATGGTGTAAAGAGAAAGTGCCATATAAGGGCAAGAAAGATGGAGCAGCATGAAGAGCCATTGAAACGTATGACATACAGAGTGTTGAACTAGAAATTAAGGAATAAAACAGAGTAGCTCACTCAGAGATCAGGCTACACCAGAAAAGCAAGACAAAGATAAGTTCACGGAGATTTTTGAAAACCAGGATGATACATTTCATCATTATGAATCTGGATCTAAAGAGTAAAAATGAAAAGAAATGTAGAATTTTAAGTTCTTAATATAAGGTATTCAGGTTATCACAATATAATCATATTTAGTTTGTGTTCCTGGAAAATATTCTTTCCACTCCTCCAAGTCTCCAGCATATACAATGGAAAAAGTAGTTCCATACATTTGCTGGTTTGGAGGCCAACATACAGGTCAGCAGTATATATGGCTCAGAAGCAATTGATTTGATATTAAACAATGAGGTTGCTAAGGAGATGACCGTATTACTCTAAAATGTTGATATGTGCCACTTTAGACTCACTTCAAATAATAC
The DNA here is from genome assembly GCF_000690775.1 of Eurypyga helias. NCBI lineage: Eukaryota > Metazoa > Chordata > Aves > Eurypygiformes > Eurypygidae > Eurypyga > Eurypyga helias. The sequence continues at coordinate 37,765 of NW_010248035.1, forward strand.
ACATACAGCCCCAATTTAGAATGTAACTTTTTCATTATTTTTATAGTGCTTAGAATGAACATAATAACATTTGTCTATGAATCTAAGTGATAATACTCTCAAGAAGTACTCTATCTTCATTTTATTGAAAGTCTGATGTGACTAAATCAGCTTTCTATAGAATCCACTCAGATGAACAATAAACTGTAAGGTGGATATTCAGTATCTTTTAATAAACTGAATTGACCATCAGTGTTTTCAGTAACATGTCAGGATCTGTCTAGAATATACAATGATTTAGGAGTATATCCTTTTTTGTTAGCAAGTATTTCTTAACAGAAGATAATATAGCTACTGCTCCCCTGAAAAGGATCTGGGGGCCAACACCAAGCTGAACGTGAAACAGCAGCGTACCGTTGGTGCAAGGTGAGCTGCATCAGGAGTGCTGCCAGCAGGCTGAGGGAGGGGACCTGTCCCCTCCACTCAGCCCTGGTGAGGCCACACCTGGAGGGCTGGGTCCAACTCTCGGCTCCTCAGTATGAGAGAGACATGGACATACTTCAGAGTCCATGGAAAGGCTCAAAGATGATCAAGGGACTGGAACATCTCTCCTATGGGGAAAGCCTGAGAGAGTTGGAACTTCAGTCTCAAGGAGAATCTTACCAATGTATGTAAATACCTGCAGGGAAGGTGCACAGGGGATGGTGCCTGGCTCTTTCCAGTGGTGACCAGTGACAAGACCAGAGGCAATGGACACAAGCTGAAACACAGGAGGTTTCTTCTGACCATCAGGAAACACTTTTTTACTGTGAAGGTGATCAAGCACTAGCACAGGTTACCCAGGGATGTTGTGGAGTCTCCATCCTTAAAGATTCCAAAGCTTTCTGGACATGGTCCTGGACAACTGACTCCACGTGGCCGTGCTTTAACAGAGGTGGTTAGACCAGATCCAGAGATCCCTTCCAACCAGCTGGTCTGTGATTACATGAATGTATACTGATCTTTCATTTCTTGATGTTGAATTGTGTATTAAATTCTTCAACATAACTCATATATACAGCTCTTCATTACTGATCAGTTATCTTTCAGACCAGCCATTGCAACCATGTGGTAGTTGGGATTTCTCTTGCCAGAAAAATTATTTTTTTGTATGCATAAATTCTGTTTCCAATTAGAAGATGCAAAAATAATGTAGGTTTTCTATGCTATTAACAAAAGACTTTTTTTCTGAAAATTCTCAGCCTGCTACCAGCTATTTGGCTACTTTGTTATTAATTACAAGAGAAAATTGAACAGACCATTCACAAACTTTACAGTTTATTCTCAGTGGATTTGAGCAGAAAATAATTTTCTTCAATAATAGAATGGAATGCTAAACAGCTTAGGAAATTTGTTTTCTTGCAAACTACCAGGAGATGAGGACCTACTTACAATTCAGTGATTTTTTTCGTAGAGTAGCTTCCTTGCCAAAGTGACTACCTCCCTGTATCTGAGAGGTCAACAGCATAGAAAAATGACCTGTCAGAGCACACAGGTACTAAGAACAACTCAGAACCTCACAAATCAGAAGGCAAAGCAGAGAGCTGGTGAGTCCAGCATGGTTTCCAACTGACTAGATCACAAAGGAAAAAATTAGGAGTTTGAATATTTCATTTCTATGAACCATCTTTCTCCTACAGAAAACTATTTCACCAGACAGCTTTTTCCTATTTTTTTATTTTTTATTTTGATTCCTATTGCTAATAACACACATATTAGTCTACCAACTAGTTTGTAATTCTGTGATTATTAATAGCAATTGAGACGCATGAAGAACTTGGTGAACAGGTTGCACAGAGCAGAAAATTATAGTGTCAGCTCTTCAATACACTTTCAGTGTTGGCCATTAAGTGGGCCACACTCTGGGCGAACTACGTATAAGTTCTTTGGCTGCAGTTCATCCAGACATTTAACTGAAGCTCAGTGTTAAGCATAGCTTAAATTCTCCTTAAATTATCTTGAACTCTCCTATACGCTGTGAAACACTACTTTAAGCCCTCCAGCAAAGCAGACATGAGGTTCGATTCAATCCATCCAAGCTGAAAGCAATTTTCCTAGTGGTAGTAAAGACTGACAGCAAGTTCTATATATAAAAGATGAAAAAACCCTCTGAACCCATGACTGACATATATAAATATATAATTCTCAGTTTGCTTTGTGAATATACTGAGGATCTAACCAGACAGCAACTACACAGAAGGAATTAGAATAAATCTCAGGCTTTTTCTCAGCACTGCAGGATGCGTACTTTGAGGAAAATACCTATGTTTGTGTGCTAGTAACATGATTCCCGTCTGAAGACGCTGAATACTTCTTTCAAGAAAGTAAGTTAACAGTGAATATTTTCTGTTTTTATTTAAGGTTCTCAACTGTGAATACATCTACCAAACAACTTTCAGAGTAACTAGCAGATCTTTAGAAAACTTCATAAAATTGATGCCGTAATTTTAAGAATACAAATATAAGTAAGGAAGACTCATTTTTGATTCATTCTCTGAAAGACTGATTCCAAAACTGCCTCATAAGGAGAACTTTTGTCCCTCATAAAAGCATTGCTTTTATTTCCACCTTTCTTCCTCCAAAAGTCGCCCAAAGCTTCTGGTTATTACTTAATTTTGATAGTTTTGAACACGGTTCATGTAGATCTGAACTGTAACTTTTTGATACTTTTGAACATGCTTCATGGAGATCTGAACTGTAACTTCTAGTTCTGTTTAGTCTTCTGTTTACTTGTCCCATATGGCTAATTCTACATTCATAAAAAAAGCTCCCTCATTCC